>NC_134893.1:38550082-38665082 GCF_041734735.1 Babylonia areolata | reverse complement strand
GTGGCTGTCGTTTATCCACAAGCAGAGCTTGTTCAAAACGCGCCAGACTTGTGTCATAGATCGATATTCGACTTACTGTTGGGGATCGATCAGTGCCCCTCCCACCACAGTCACCTAATGGAAACTGAGCGAAGCCCTGGATATGTCCTTTCTTTGTCACCGTCTGTGGTTTCCGAATGGGGCATTCTTTTTTGCGGTGAAGCTTTTTTTCTTCTTCTTCTTCTTTTTTTCTTTTTTATATTAAAAATTCGCCCCTTGTTTCCACTGTGCTTGATGATTACAGATATTACACTGTATGCATTCATTGCATATACATTATACATTCTCGCCTGTTACACAGGTTTATGTATTGTTGGCCTGTTGAGGTATTGACACACACTATGAATGAAAATATCACTGACTGAGGAATATTTTTATTCCCATTTAAATCACTTGACTTCAAGCAATATATGTGTGTGTGAATATAATGAATTATTAGAACTAGAAGTTTAAAGCTACCACTTGGGGGGCTGCTTGCTTTCTAAACCTGATCTGTTGGATGATGTGGGCATTAGTACCTGTATATTGTATGCATGTGAGTAAGCATTGTGTGTGACTGTGCATGTGCACGCAAGCTACATGGTGAGTATGCATGTGTGTGTGTGTGTGTGTGTGTGTGTGTGTGTGTGTGTGTAAGTGTGTGTGAGTATGTGTGAGTGTGTATGTGTGTGTGAGTGCAACGTTGTGTCACGAAAATCAATATTTCTTTTACCTCCATGTCTGAATGGTTAGTGCAGCCCACTAATTTTCAGTATGTGTCCATTTACTCACAGTGCAGTGTGTTCAATATGTGTCCAATAAGAGTCCTGAGAATAGTAACTGGAATGGCTGAGTATGGATGCGAGTCTTTTTCTTAAACTTTTTACCTTTGCTTGTTTCATGTTCAGTGTTCTCAAAATTTTCCATTATGGATTAATAAAGGTGTACTGTACTGTACTGTACTCTACTGTTCTGTATTGTACAATACTGTATGAACTGTTATTTATTGTTCTGTGTAGTACTGCATTGTACTGAATTGCAAGGCATGCTGGGTCTGATAAAAGAACACGCATCAGAGACCTTGAATTTTACTCTATTCAGCTATTGTCAGTCCCCTGATATACACATGAATCTTTAATATTTGCATATGCATACAAACTCTGGAAAATTTCCGTAACAAGCTGAAGGTTCTGGTTGTTATTCTTCAAAAAGAGTAACCACACATGTATCTGGTGTCCCTTAAACTTAAAGCCTAGCCAGGTTTTAATGATTCTTATTAGCTGTACCCTCCTTTTGTATCCTTTAAAAGTATTCTCATGACAAACTAATTCTGCAAGTAATATACAAGAACAGCACCCTCTGCTCCTCAAGTTCACACAACCATCAGCTACAAAGTTTGCAATCCATTTGATTTGAAGACTGTTTTGAAATAAGAGCTTTTGCGTTAATTCTGGACACTTCTTCCTCTGATACTGCTGTGTTGTACAAGTATGTCAAATCAGCAGAATGTAAATGGATAGAAAATATTCTTTTTTGAAGAAGTTTTTTGTTGCTGTTTTTGTTGTAAGTTTTATCTATCTGCAGGGGGGCTGATAGCAAGTGCTAAGCAGCATTAGAATGAAGCTGTGGACCTTTAAGGCCAGAGGTTCCTGGTCTTGGTGGAGCCGTGGCCCAGTAGTACTACGCCCTGCTAGAAGTGAGTGTCCATGGGTTCAAGTCCCACACACAGAATGGGATTTTTATTCCCCCTCCAACTGACCTTTAATGGTGGTATGGGTGCTAGTTTTTTAGATGATAAACCAAGGTCCCGTGTGCAGCATGCACTTAGTGAATGTAAAAGAACCCAATGCAACAAAAATGCTTATGTGTGTGCATACATGTATTTGTGTGTGTGGTTATGAGTGTCTGTGGATGTGTGGGTGAAGTTTGGAGGGGGAGGGATGTGTGTGATGTATATGTATGTATGTATGAGTGCATGTCTACATATGCATACATGTGTGCATGTGTGTGTGTGTGTGTGTGTGTGTGATGTACATGTGTGTGTATGTGTGTGTGCATACATTTGCATGTGAGTGCATTCATGTTCATATGTGTGTGTGTGTGTGTGTGTGTGTGTGTGTGTGTGTGTGTGTGATGCAACCAGACACCTATGTTCTGGCCCCATCAAAGGAAGGAAGAAGGCAGGTAAAAAGCCATGACCTGGCGTAATGATACAATGGACAAGCTGAAACACTGTGTATCATCAGCTGCATGAAGGCAAGCTAATAACAGCAACACCTGCATTCAGATCAATATTCAATGAAGCATGAGAAGAAATGGGAAAACTTTTTTTTACAGTTGTTTTTGTTGTTTTTCTCCTTTCTCTCCCCTTCTTAATCACATCCACAACTACCACAAAGACATACACACATACCACACACACACACACACACACACACACACCACATGCGCACTCATACATATGCACAAACATGCATGTACATACACATTATCACCTAACACTTTCTTAGGCATAAGACTGGTGACACAAGCTTCAACAGACAACACATTCCATAAATGCTATGCAGTGTGCAGCACACAGTTGTGATTGCAAATCCCAACATTTCATTGGCGGATGTAAGCCTCCAAGACACTGAAAGAACTTGGCTGCTGCATACATCAGCTTCCATGTGTAGACAGACCATGGCCAAAATGTGCTGGGGGTGTTACCACTGAACTCATAAAGATTGATCACTCAGGACATTGTTCGAGCCTGTCCACCTATGAACAGTGCGAAACATGTCAAAGTCAATAAAAAGATAACATTCAATAAGAGCATGGTAAATGACTGTCCACATATGGGCACAACAGCCCAATGGTTAAAGCATTGGACTTTCAATCTGAGGGTCGCGGGTTCGAATCTCGGTGATGCCGCCTGGTGGATAAAGGGTGGAGATTTTTCCAATCTCCCAGGTAAACATATGTGCAGGCCTGCTTGTGCCTGAACCCCCTTCATGTGTATACACACGCAGAAGATCAAATACGCACGTTAAAAATCCTGTGATCCATGTCAGCATTCGGTGGGTTATGAAAACAAGAACATACCCAGCATGCACACACCCGAAAACGGAGCATGGCTACATGTCGGTTATGGTAAATAAACAACACGGTCATACACGTAAAATGTTACATGTCTGTCTTAGTATGTATGTCTGCATGCCTGAAATCTGATTGAATGACACAGGAAACAAATCATAAGCGCCCAGTGGCAGCCGTCAGTTGGCTTTACCCAGGTAGGCAGCCTGTTGTGCAAATGACCCCGTAGTTGTAAAGTTCTTAGAGCTTGGTTTCCGACCAAGGATAGGTGCTATATAAGTATCCATATCAATCAATCAATCAGTCAATAATGCATGCCTGCTACCACTAAGTTGAGTTCACTCAGATAGGCAGAGTTTTCAGTACTAGCAGTGCATCTATGTGGCATGTTTTCTTAGAATCAATCAAATGCTTCAAAAGAAACAATGGTGACATGCATGCACACACTTGAACTCTCTCTCACACACACACTAACACACACACACACACACACATGCACACACACACACACATACATCTCCCTTATCAAAACCAATTTTCCTCCCAGGCAGTTCTTAACAGCAGACAGAAAAAAATTGCGTGTTTCACTGTTAGTAGTAGAATATCATACCCAGAAAATTGGCCATAATTTGCCACTGAAAAAAAAACTTGCACAATTCAATGGAGGTGTGTCAGATGCTGGGGCAGAAAAGCAGCTGATAACAATATTTTTCATTCTACAGGTTGCTTTGCAGAATAGGGCACACAGCCTGAATTTTTTTTTCTTTCTTTTTTTAAAAGAAATGAGAATTTCATCTAAAGACAAAGCATTGCGGACAGTTGGCACACAAAACACACAACTCAAAACAGACAATAACCTGTGATCTTCAACTGGAATCTAATCAAAGTAAACCAAAAGCAGACTTGCATGATGCAGTCTAAAAGGAAAGGAAAACATCTGAAGATAGTCAAAAGGAAGTACAATCATCAATGTGTGGTATATCCTCAAACGTTGCCAGTGCTACAGCCAGAAGATATCCCAATCTGCATGTGATGCTGAAGGTAGTGGAAGCTGATGGATGGAAACCTTTATCCCTGCTCCCATACCACACATTGCAGCAACTTTCTGTAAGCATAGCTACATCACAAGTTTTATTTTCTGCTCTTTTTCTTTACTTTTTTTTTCTGCCCTGTTCTTTGCACCTTTTCAGTGGCATTACTTCCACGCCACTTATTCCAAGTCCCTCAATCACAGCCACACCCACGTCCATTTGTCTCAGCATCGGCCGTCCACAGGGATCCATCGAGGTTAGGTCATTTCACAAGCTTTGTAAATTTTTGGCCTTGATAGGTTATTTTGTGTTCTGGAGAGCTGAAATACTGGTTCTGTCTAAATTACTTCTTCCTTCTTTCTTTCTTTCTTCAACCATGAGCTGCAACTCTCATGTTCACTTACATCCTTAAGAATCCAGCATAACACACGACAAAAATTTATCACTGTAGCACAACACATAACAAAAATTTAGGAACCCAGCAAACACATAACAGAAACTCAGCACAACACATTACAGAAATATGAGGATTCCAGCACAACGTATAACAAAATATAAAATCAAGCACAACACATAACATAAATTTAGGAATCCAGCAAACAAATGACAAAAATTTAGGAATCCAGCACAATGCATAACAGATTTTTTTTAATCCAACAAACCCATAACAAGAATTTATGAATCCAGCACAAAACATAACAGAAATTTAGAAATCCAGCAAAATGCACGACATATATTCAGGAATTCAGCAAAATGCATAACAGAAATTTAGGAATCCAGCAATCACATAACAGTAATTAAGGAATCCTGCACAACTCATGGCAAAACTTAGCAATCCAGCACATCACACAGTAGAACTTTACAAATCTAGCACAACATATGTCAACACTTAAGAATCAAGCACGCACAACACATGACAAAACTTTAGGAATCCAGCACACTTGGCAACATTTTAGCAATCCAGCACAACACATGACAAAGCTTTAGGAATCCGACACAACACACAGTAGAACTTAACAAATCCAGCACAACACGTTTCAAATCTTTGGGAATCTAGCACAAATGTCAAAGATATCCATAAGTTTATGAATTATGCACAACAGATGACAACATGATTAGAACATTGCACACACAAAAATCTGCTACAACAAATGACAAACACAGAACCTTAAGAATCTAACCAAATACCTGACAAAAGAGAAACATAGAGCTTCAGTAACACCTAGCACTACACAAGAGAAACAAAGACATAACTTTAGGAATCTATTATAAAATGAGATAGGCATAGAACTTTAAGACTCTAGTGCACCCTCAACCAAAAAACAGAACTGTATGAATCTAGCACAACACACAACATACAGACAAAATTCGAGGAATCTTTCACAAAGCAAGACATACACAGGCAACTTAAGGAATTTAGTGTTTACTAGGCAAACACAGACACGGACAGACGGTATAAATACACAGTGCAAGACAAACACAGAACTTTAGGAATCTAGCACAACACACAACAAATACACAAATTTATAAATCTAGCAGCACAAAACAAGCATAAACATACCTTAAGTAACCTATCACAACAAAAGACAATCACTGAACAATAGGAACAAGCACAACAAAGAATATAGAATATTTAGAAACCCAGCAAAACATGAGACAGACATATTTTTAGGAATCAAAAATTACGATGAGAAACTCAGCACTGTATGAATCTAGCACACCAAAGACATACAAACACTTGACTCACTCTAGACGAAAGGCCCCGATCTGGGCCCTACTGTCCACAACCGTTTCTGACAAAGAGCCCGGACAGTTTTTAATTTTTGGAGTGTCACCTAATTTCCATAGTGATGTTATGAGTTAAAAATATCTTAACTGACCTTTCCACTCTCCACTACAACCAATAAATGCAGTGTGTGTTGCTGTGCCCATGAACAGGAGAGTTATTTTCATGGTGACTGGGTCATGCGAACAGTGTGTGTCAACAATGGCGTCTGACCCAGTTTCGTCTCAGTCACAAGGCAGACAACAGAATTAGACAAAGGGACCCTATCATGGGTATATAACGTATTGAATTTAATCTGTTTCAAACTGTGTGTTTTCCTGGATTCATTTACAAGTCATGAGCATGTGCATATTTCGAACAAAAAATATGGATACTTTCCTCATCTCACTGCATGGTAGCATAAGAAGGGAGGAAATTTTATATTTTGTCCCCAACTAACTTGTTATGTTACTGATCAGTTTGGAAGTTTTCAGTTCATAAATTCTAAAATCTATTTTTTGATGATTTTATTCTCTACCCATACAAATGGGTCATCTGTGGGGAAAGTCAGGGGAGCTAACTGGCAGTTCTAGGTGAGTTAACCCTCTGAATGTCATAAGACAAATACAGAACTTTATGGATCTTGCACAACACTAGAAAAACAGAGACAGAACTCTATGAATCCAACACAATACAAGACAAACACTGACAAAACTTTAGGAATAAAGCAAAGGACTAGTAAAACACAGAAGAAATAATAAATTATGCAATGGCAGCTGAGTGGATAAATCACTCAACTAGGAAGCAAGGGTCCTAGGTTTGATTCACATACAGAGTGGGACTTATAACACCCTGTCCCCCACTAAACCTTCAGTAGACAGAAAGAAGATCCAGAAAAAAAGGTGATGTTACTTTGGGACAATGTGCTCTCCTTTTTGAGAGCAGCCCATATTTCACGCAGAGAAATATGTGATGACAAGAAAGTAATACAACATCACAACACAACACAATACATGACAGTACAATACTGCATTACAGTACACTACACAGTGAATCAATACAACAAAGTACAACACAATTCAATACACAACACTACAATACAATACAACGCAGCACAATGCAACAAAACACAACACAGCACAACGCAACGCAACACAACGCGATGCAACAAAACACAAAGCAACGCAGCGCAACGCAACACACCACAATACAACACAACACAAATGTTAGGAACCTGACACATAAGAGCAGCTACTCACAGAGGGCTGTTGTTTCATGCCAGACTGTGCTTCCACCAAGGCTTCCTTGTAGCGTCGCAGGCTGAACAGAGCCTGCACTTTACGGTATTTGGCTTTCACATTGCCAGGCTGCAGCTGCAGAGCTGGAACAGAAACAATGTGCCATGTGTTTTAAGATAATGGGCTGTGTCTTAAATAAAGTGGGCGTATTTCAGGATGAAGGGTTGATCTGTTATTGTTTACTAACTTGACTGTTTCAATGCATAAGTAACTTGAAAAAAATAGGAACATGTCATAAGCTCTAAGCCAGTTTCTGTTCAAATTTTGACTGAGTAATAATTTCATTTTTCACCTATTATCATATCTATATATCTAAATATACAAATGTATATATGTAAGGCAAACACACACACACACAATATACATACATACATACATACATATATATATACATCATGCATACATACATACATATATGTATATATACATATATATATATATATATATATATATATATATATAAACATAGTTATGGTACAGGCTCATCAGCTCTCAAGACATGGCCTGCAACTTGCCATAGAACAAACAGATGCACATGAGAAAAATGGACGAAGAACGTGACTGAAACATGACATTTCCTTGGCAAAACATATAATGTCCCAAAAAGGAACACACTAAAACAACTGCAACCTTACCAGAAAATGTTTCACAAGAAAACCAAACACGATAAACTAAATGAACACAACACCATACAAAAGAAATGCAAAGACTTACCTTTTTCTGAATACTGAAGAGCATCTGAAAACTTGTTCTGAAAAGATATGGAAAAAAAATTATTTTGATTACGGCCTTCAACACACACAAAATACAATCCCAAAATCCTAAATTTACCATCTTCAACCTTACAGAAAAGAAAAACAAAAACAAAATACACACACAAAAAATCAAAAAACAAAAGCCACACCCTAATACTAGATGTATCATCTTCAAGACATATTAAAAAAATCCAACCAACTCCTTAATCCTAGACTTACAGTCTTCAACAACAAATAAAGTGTAACCATCTAAACATATAAAATTATAACCATCAACAACACACACCAAAATCACACACCCCATATCCTAGACTTAAAACACAAAAATAATCATGACCCCCTAATCCTAGACGTAAAGTCTTCAACACACACACACAAATCCACATCACAATTTACACTCTTCAACATATAAAAAATAATCACAAACTCCTGATCCCAGTCTTCACCACACACAAAATAATCACAATCTGGACTTATTGTCTTCAACACACACACAACCTCTAATCCTAGACTTTGTCTTCAACATACCCAAAAAACCCAGAAGCCACATATACCCAAACTTACACTTTTTTCTACAGTCTTCAAAACACAAACACATAAGACCTGGTAACTTCCATATTCCAAGCCCATGGTCTTCAACATACACATAAAAAAGAACCTACAACCCCCAAATCCCGAACTAACAGTTTTCAACACCCACACCCACACACACACAAGAACCCACAACCAGCTAATCCCAGAGTTCAATGCACACACAAAAAAGTGAAAACCCCAAATCTAAGACTTAGTTTTTAACCCCCACACCCCCCAAAAAGCAAAAAGAACAACAACAAAAAACTGAGAATCATTCCAGACTTAGTCTTTAACACAACCCCACCCCCCACCCCCCATCCTCCCCCACCCCCCAAAAAAACCTGAAAAAACAACACACAATCCCCTAATCCCAGACTTTCAGTCTTAAACAAACACAAAAAAACACCCCACAACCCCCTTATTCCAGACTTTCAGTCTTAAACACACACCCAAAAAAACACCCCACAACCCCTAATCCCACACTTACAGTCTTAAACACACAGCCCAAAAAACCATCCCACAACTCCTTAATAAGTCTTAACACACACCAAAAAATAACACCCCAAACTCCTTAATAAATCTTAAACACACATCCAAAAGACCACCCCACAACCCCCTAATATTGTAATAAGTCTTAAACACGCACCCAAAAAAAACACACCAGAACCTCCTAATCCCAGAATTAAGTCTTCAATACACACCCGTAAAAACACCCCAAAACCCCCAAATAAGTCTTAACACACACCAATAAACCACCCCGCAACCTCCTAATCCCAGACATAAGTCTTTTACACACACCCGCAAAACCATCCCACAACCACCTAATAAGTCTTAATACACATAAAAAAAAACACCACAACCCCCTAATAAGTCTTAACACACACCCAAAAAACCATCCCACAACACCCTAATAAGTCTTCAACACACACCCAAAAAAACAAACCCCACAACCCCCTAATAAGTCTTAACACACACCCAAAAAAACATCCCACAACACCCTAATAAGTCTTCAACACACACCCAAAAAAACAAACCCCACAACCCCCTAATAAGTCTTAACACACACCCAAAAAAACATCCCACAACACCCTAATAAGTCTTCAACACACCCAAAAAAACAAACCCCATAACCTCCTAATCCCTGACTTAAGTCTTCAACACCCACCCACAAAACCATCCCACAACCCCTAATCCCCAACTCACAGTCTTCCATCCCACAAACCCCTAATAAGTCTTAAACACACACCCAAAAAACCATCCCACAACCACCTAATAAGTCTTAAACACACACCCAAAAAACCCAAAAAAAACTGCACAACCTCCTAATACCAGACTTACGTCTTCAACACACACCTGAAACACCCCACAATCCCCTAATAAGTCTTAACACACACCAACAAAAAACAAACAAACAAAAAACCCCACCATAGAACCTCCTAATCCCAGACTTAAGTCTTTAACACACACCTGAAAAAACATCCAACAACCCAATAACCCCATCTTAGAGTCTTCAACACACCAAAAAAAAACAACCCCACAACATCCTAATCCCAGACTTAAGTCTTCAACACACACCCAAAAAACCACCCCAAAACCCCCTAATAAGTCTTCAACACACTCAAAAAACCACACCACAACCCCCTTATAGGTCTTCAACACACACCCAAAAACACCCCACCACCCCCTGATAAGTCTTCAACACACTCAAAATAACACCTTACAACCCCCTTATTAGTCTTAAACACAAACCCAAAAGACCACTCCACAATCCCCTAGTAAGTCTTAAACACCCCCCCAAAAAACCCATCCCACAACCCCCTTATAAGTCTTCAACACACATCCAAAAAACACCCCACAACCCCTTAACCCCTGACATACAGTCTTCAGGTAGCCAAGAGCCCCGTTGGAGTAGATTGTGGCCAGGTACTCCTCCTCCACCTCGTGGTAGAAGCGCTCCTCCAGCACATGGGAAATGAAAAGGGCGTGGCTGTAGTGGGTGCACGCCTGCTCAAGCTGGCCCTCCTTGAACAGCTGGTTCCCCTCATCTTTCAGGTCCTGCACCAGCAGCAGCAGCACTGCCTGAAGACACACAACAGTTCAGTTCAGTTTAGTTACTCAAGGAGGCGTCACTGCGTTCAGACAAATCCATATATGCGACACCACATCCGCTATGCAGATGCCTGTCAAGCAGCATAACCCAACGCGCTTAGTCAGGCACCAGTCAGGCTGATAAGCAACAATGGTCAAGTGATGAAAATCAAAGGGAGTGTTTTACATGTAACATTCACACAAACACATACACAAGTCACACATGCACTAGCACATACACACATGCAGACTGCCTGAAGCCACACAATGACTGAAAGAAACTGAACAAAACATTTCAAAGTACCACTCACACATACATGCATGAATTCACATGCACATACAAAAAGAGCAGCACTGCCTGATGTTTCACACTTTCCTTATGTGTTATCTTTAAATAAATGTGTGAGTGTCTAACATGTTTTTTGTTGTTGATTTTTTTGCTTTAGTATTGTACTTGTGTGTTGTCTTTGTTTATTAAATATAAAATTGAATGAAATCATTCTTGTAAAATGTTATGGCTGACTGCTGTGGCTCTTACATTTACGGCTCCTTGACAGCATCAGTATGACAGGAAATGAATATCAAGCAGGGCAATGTGCCTGAGAACACAACACACATAATACTTGTCTCTCGAGCATGTATGTACATGTGAGTCTTAAATGTCGTAACAGTGATACAATAATTAGTTAAAAGCTGTTACCATCTAGATAGCACATTTTGATACATAAATATCCAGTCAATTTGAGTAAGGTTAGGTCAGTTTAGTCAATATAGTTTTGACTTTCAAATACACTGGTCAGATTAAAATGCTATTTCGAAACAAAAGTTGCTGTAAAGATGAAAAAGAGAGAGACAGAAAGGCTAGGTGCAAAGCTGGCATATGATCTTCAGAACAGGAAAAGCAAAACATCTTCAGTATCCCCTTTCACAGCAGCTTTAATCATAGCACTGCAAAATTGAGCAGCTGGATAGCATCTGCTATACAACGAAACATATGTTGGTAACAATAAAAATTTTTTAGATTAACTGTCTTAAAATATTTTACTGAAATATTCACAGAAAGAACTCACCTTATTGGTCTTGGGTTCTTTTCCAGAGCTGAAACAAAACAACCCCTCAAAATAAATGTCTTATTCAAGTTTGTTTTGATTATCATTCCAATATGTTCAATACAATTTTCTTACTTCCACTGATAAATAAATTCTCTGAAGTATAAATCATCATCCCAAACTGTTTTTCCATTTACAGGAAACTTCAACAAATAAATCACATTACTATTTCAGACCATTTCAGTAATGCCTCATAGTCGAAACCACAGACAAGTATGCAGATTCACAGTACGCACTAGACAATCAGTAGATATTATACTGAAAAATTCTATCCCACAGAGTAAAGAATAACTATGCAATGTTTCATTTTTACACATGAAAATTGGTTGGCCTGTCTTTCATCTCACAATCCTGACACTAAATAAATTTTCATCTTCTTTAAAAAAAGAGAAAAAAAAAAAGCTTTTTACTTTCTAAGATGTCAAATAAGACATGTGCATCTCATGTACATATGTATTCAAACTTTTACCTGATTTTTTTCGTCACTATGTGTGGTTCATGTTGAAGGGGGCTGGGTTTTGCTATGGTGAAAGTATGATATTATTACTCATGGAACCCAGAACTGAGAAAAAAGGCACAATTTGTATGATTATTTGATATTTAAAAATTGCAACAGCAAATTAGAGAGGACTGGGATGAGTTTCATGAAACTAACATCACCAACACAACACAGACATTGAGCCACAAACAACAATATGAAATAAGACTCCATCTGTGACTCACTTCAAATCTTTCAGAAAAGGTTGTATCCGCTCAATCCGTTTCTTCCTTGCCTGATCCTGACTAGATGCCATGGTTACAGCAGTACAAGCTGTTCCCTGATTTCTGAGTCAGTAAATATCCGAGTGCCTGCAATAAAGCATAAATGAAATGAACTGAAAACTCCTTTTAGCTGTTACACTAAAACTAATATATTAAAATGATAAATTTGTTAATAATAATTTAAATCAGCAAGTTACACCCCACACTCACAACCACTCATCAAAGTAGTCTTGTGGATACATACAATATATACAATGTACATCCATCGAATGTGTACAAATATGTCCTACAGCAGCTATGTAGTAATACATACTGTAAAAAAAAAAAAAAAAAAAAAAAGAACCTGTATGCATCCTTGACTCAACTACTATTCAGGGATCAGCAAGTATCATCATGTACCATCTACACAAATAATGTTACTTTTAGATCTACAGCATCTGAAATTCAGCACTCAGCATCTGACCAAACATTCACTTTAGTTCTGTACTGAAGCTGTGAAATGGTGTGTTGTGGATATTGAGACGTGTGCGCACACATGCTCTCTCCCTCCCTCACACACACACACACACACAGAGTTGCTGTATTTGTGTGGTGCACACAAAAATACGCGCATGCACTGGCACACACACGCGCGCGCGCGCATGCACACACACGCTGGAATGAACGCCCACACGCACAAAATCCACTTGTGTATTGTTTCACTTTCTTTCGTTTCGTAACTACACTCACACTGTCTAAATCAGTAGACACTTTGTGTGTATAGAGGACCAGGCTCCTACAACGAACCCCATCAAAGCAAATAAGACTGACATGACAACAAGCCGATCGATATGATCATATGATGCATAAACACGATTGGTAAAACAACGTTAGATGGAAGTTTAATTACATACATATCCAACGACAGAAAGCAAACATCTGGGTATTCATATTTTGACAACCTCATGAAAAAAGCGTCTGGCTCGTTGCGTTCACATGGTGCACCCTTTAATGACAAAATAGACACTTCAGGAAGTCAATATGTGAATCACACAAATGTTTTGCTGGGCTCCATTTTCTACTGAGAAGAGTTGTGGTCCTTGAACGCCTTTTTATTGCGACAAAGCAACACATTGGTAGGTCACGGCGCTCGCACACTGCGTGACAATCGAGCCACATCGTGTACAAGATGGGACTGAACGGAAGAGGGGCAGGTGTGAAGTATCCCACGGACTTAAGGATGGCCGGCGCTGGGCATCGATCCTGGATCGATGTGCAGCGAACAGCTCGACATAGGTCCCGTATAATTTAACGGATGTGAAGTTGAATTCTCGGTCAATGAAAGTCATTGCGGACCTTTCTAGAGTCTTGAGTTTGTCCTGCATGAACTTTTCACCAATGGCTAATAGAACCGCGACCAGAAACGTCCAAACAGAAATCAAAACAGATTGGTCACGTGCCCCTCAGCACATATCTTCCTGACTCGACATTTCTCCCACCAAAATTGCCAACGAACTCCCACTATTTTGTTGTTTGTTACCGACGAACTCGATCCTACCAAAATCATCGTATGTAGCGATTACCGACGTCGTTCAATGACATTTTCGTCGGGAACTCCGCAAAACACCGAGCTTGTACTCCATCAAGGATCGACGCCCATGCAGCAACTTCGCTTTTCTTTCGTGATTTTGTACCCTATGAGGCCGGGCTGGGTGGGAAAATGTTTTATTCTCATTGTGCTTACCTCAGTATCATAGAAAAAAATTTTCTTTCGTTCGTTCGCCACGGTTCTCTCAGTGTGTGTGCACAACATGATGGAGTCTCTCGTCGGACGGACGAATGAGTAGGCAGGCAGGCTTATCTGGCGGTGTGTGTCCTCATAATTATGGGAGAAGAGGCCCGGGCGATTCTGTATGCGCAGCACTTCCCACAGGTGTTGCAAGGGAAAACCGGGTCTCCAGAAGTTGAGCCCGGTTGCTTCCTTCGCTCACGCTTCTCCTTAATGGCCAGCGTTCTCTTGTTTTCAAACGTCCTTTTGCTACTAGAGCACAGCATCCTCCAACGAGAGTGGTCAAGGGCATCAGTTTCCCAGGAAGCAATGTCTATGTCACACTGGCTTTGAGGTTTGTCTTCAAGGTGTCCTTGAAACGCTTGCAGGGTTTTCCAAGTTCGCGGTGGCCTTCAAGTTCCTTCAGCTGGCCATAAAGTAGCATCCTCGGGATCCTGTTGTCCGTCATGCGGACAACGTGTCCCAGTGTCCAGCGTAGCTGGCACTCAGTGGATCAGCAGGCCGCTCCTCTCTAGGACCTGGAGGTTGGAGACCCTGTCTTGCCACTTTATGCCGAGGATCTTTCGTAGACATCTCTGGTGAAACTGCTCAAGTTGTTGAATGTGATACGTCGGTGATACGTCGTCCATGTTTCACAGCTGTACAACAAGGTGTTCAGCACAACAGCTGTGTAGGTTTTAATTTTGGTGCTGAGCCTGATGCCTTTGTTGTTCCACAGCCTGTTGTTGAGTCTGCCAAAGGTGGAGCTGGCCTTGGCGATGCCGGCAGCATTACTTTTGCATCAAGGGCTCCGTTGCTGCACAGGGTGCTGCCCAGGTAGCAAAACTTGTCAACTGACTTGATCTCTGTGTCATCGATCTTGATTGCAGGTAGGGGGGAGGCACTGGCGTTCTGTGAGCTAGCTGGTTGGTACATGGACTCGGTCTTGCTGAGGCTGAAGGTGAGTCCAAAGTGCCTGCAGGAGGTTGAGAACCTGTCTGTAATGAACTGCATGTCCTCATGACTGTGTGCAGCAAGCACGCAGTCATCATCGAAGAGGAACTCTCTTGGCAACAGTGCCTCAAACACCCTGGATCTAGCGTGGAATTGCCGCAAGTTGAAAAGTTTGCCATCTGTGGGAAACTGAATGTAGATGTCCCGGTCACAGCATGGCAGAGAAGAGAATGGAGAACAGTGAGGGTGCCGGGACGCAGCCCGGCCTGCTTCACTCCATTTACAACAGGGAACGGATCTGACATGTCTGTATTTTCCTGTACTCTCGCCTGCATGCCGTCGTGGAATGACGCAATCAGCTGGATTAGGCTCTCTGGGTAGCCAGACTTTAGGAGGATCTTCCACAGACCACAAAGACCATGTTTTGCATGTTCTCTTGCATCTGGCATATGGCAAACACCATGTCACATGTTCCCCTGCCTGAGCGGAAGCTGCACTGTGCTTCAGGGATGACTATGTCGGAGACATGGTCAACCAGTCTGTTCAGTATGATGCGGGCGAAGATCTTGCCGGCGATGCAGATGAGAGAGATTCCATGGTGGTTGTCACAGGATGTTTTGTCCCCCTTCCGTTTGTAAATGTGGACAATTGAAGCATCCTTGAAATCCTGGGGGACCTCCCCTCCCTCCCAGATAGGCTTGAACAGGGCGGTCAGCTTGTCTGTCAGCACCTTGCATCCATACTTGTAGATGTCGGCCTGGATTCCATCCGCTCCTGGTGCTTTTCCTGACGTTGTCAGCTTCAGGGCCTTCCGGGTCTCAGCCTTGGTGGGAGGGGCAGCTAGCGAGTCATTGACTGGTAGCTGTGGCAGGGCTGCAATTACCTCGTCAGATACGGACGAGTCCCTGTTGAGGAGGGTGTTGAAGTGCTCTGCCCAGCGGGCAAGGATGTCTTTCTTGTCTGTCAGGAAGGTGGTCTGGTTCAAGGCTCGGACAGGGGTTGATCCTGTGACTCTCGGTCCATACACAGCTTGGAGACCATCATGGAAGGTCTTCGTGTCATGAGAATCAGCAGCAGACTGAAGCTCTTCGGACTTTTTCTCCCACCAGGTGTTCTTCATCTCACGCAGCCTCTTCTGTACGAGTTGCTTGGTTTGCAAGTACTGGTCGTTCTTCCTCTGGCAGTCTTTATCGGAAATGTGATCCTGATGCCGACGGTATATGCAGTGCACAACATGCAATAAGATCTATTGACCAGCTTGCATTTATAATACGTTGCCAAGATATGGACCATAAAGCACGTGTGCTTTCTTATCCTCGTAAACAAAGATCTCTCTCTCACTCTCTCTCCTCTCTCTCTCATGATATCCCAAGGGCTGATCTGTTTAAATCTGGTGTCATGTGGTTTACTCGGCACGGCGACTTCACGCACCTTGTCATGGTGGAACTCGATCACTCCCTGCAGAGACAATTGTATAATAAATTGCTGTTTAAACATCAGTTGCCCAGCAACCTTCAAAAACATAACCAATCCGTCATGTCATGTAATGACAATATCGATGGTTTTGTCATCTTCTAGTGAAGCTTTTGATATGTGATGATTTGTTCTGCGGTGAAACTCTCCCATATAGTTGTTCCGTCTCCGGGGCTGTCAAAGCATCTCTTTTGCAGTCAACTTGAGAACAAAATTAATATGGCCTGTACTATATAGTAAATCATGTACAATAACGAGTCACGCACCTTCGTTTGGCATCAGTTAATTTCCACGTAATTTTCAGGTTATTTAGATCGTGTGGAAACTTAGGATGGTCAGTAGAATTGCTGTTGCTCAGGATAAGGAACATTGCACAGTTTGCTCAGTTTCTCTTAGAGAATATAACTTTTTAGCTTCTTTGCAGCTATGACGAATTTTGATCAATTTAAAACACATGTTCATAACTGTGTTTCATTTTGTTACTTCGTACTTAATAAAATTGTCCATAATATTAAAACAGCAATGAACACCGTCAAATCTTATTTTGGAATCGCCAGAACAACCGTTACTATGGTTCTAAAAACATCATGGCAGCCACGATAGCAGCCGAACTGGAAAGCCTTATAATAAGTTGAAGCATAGCAGCCGAACTGGAAAGCCTTATAATAAGATGAAGCAGAGAGCTTTTGAACTGCCTGCAACCCTGGGCCAACTTTCATTTTTCTTATCGCCGGCGCACACTGCCAACACAACAGGAGTCTGCCTTATCTAAACAACCTGTCAGACAAGAGAAGCGGCGATCGAGACGAGCGGAGCACAGCGAACATGATTTTTTTTTTTAATAATATTTTTTGTTGTTCTTGTTTTGTTTGTTGTTTGTTGGTGTTGTTTTACCAGAACCAAAAGTTATAAATTAAACACAGAAAGAAAGATCCCCCTCTCTCGATTGTCTCTGCTCCCACTTCTCACCCCACTGTGACCCCACACTCGATCCGACGTGACAAGCGAATGGCGAACAGGGAGGTGTAACGTTTGATAAATCACAGCATGTAAAAACAAACTTTATTTGTTACGTTGATGACATGTTCTGCAGGATCAAACATAGTGACTAACAATGTTAACTGCTTAAATCTATATAAACGGCGAACTATGACAAGACCTGCGAACAGCGAAAATCGTAAATTGCAAATTCTGCGGGGGAGCCAGTCTACTTCACGAAGACGAGTTTTTTTGTTTGTTTTTTGGTGTGTTTTTTTCTTTTTTTTAAAGTATATTTTCTGTCTCTTCTTTTTTTCTACCCCCCCCCCCCCCCCACACACACACACAGTCACGTGAGATCGGTCCTGGTGCAATGGCCAACCAGCCACAGTTGAAAGTATCCGCGCTCATTTTGAATCGTCCGCAACAACGCAAAGATATTCTCCAGTTAACACTGGCTGGGTGAAGATATCCGTGTGAGAAAAAATTAATTATTTAATATTGTGTTAATGAACTGGACATTTTGGATTTAGTTTTGTTTGTGTTTTCGAGGTCAGTGGTTAATTTTTCACGATTGAGATTTGTGTTCGTCCAGTCAGTGGTTGCTCTGAGTCAGGTGAGTGAAGTTATATTTTCCTTTTCAAATGTATTTTCCAGTCAACACTGGTTCAGTGGTTGAGTGAAGATATCAGTGAGAAACTAAGTTTCATGATTTAACATTGTATTAATGAACAGGACATTTTGGGTGAAGTTTTGTTTGTGTTTTCTTGGTTGGTGGTTAACTATATATTCACGGGTGAGACTTCAGTGATGGTCAGTTGTTGCCCAGGTGAGTGAAGTGACGTTTTCTTTTTCTCAAGTTATTCTTCTTTTTTTTTTTTTTTTAAATCGCGTTTTAATTGTTTGAATTTGTTTGTAACGGAGTAGCCGGGAGTGGACAAATGCAACAAACTAAAGCTCTCCTTGCCCTTTATCAGTTGTTAAGACTGAAGACGTTCGCCGGTATGAACAGACAAACGAAAAAAAAGATGACAAAGTGGTGACAGATAAAGAATTCCAGTTTGAATTAATGTGGTGGATGTGCTTGACATAAGCGCAGTGTGGAGCAAAGGGAGGGGGGTGGGGGGGGGGGGGGGGGGGACAAAACTACTCAGAACACTCAAGTTGCACAATTAAAGCACTCCAGCAGCACAGTTACAGTCACCTTTGTCACCATGACCATAGGCTCTCTCCTTGAGTATTGTACGATGCAGCATGTCGTTTTTCATGTTTAAATGCGTTTCTCGTTGACTGGTGGTTTAGCTTGCTGGAGGTGTGTACAGAGTATCCATCATGGTTTTCGCTGACCCAATCGTGGCCTCGAATACAGCTCCAGACACGACTGTGGCCAATGTTGCAGTAAAAAGGGGCATGAGTTGTTGGGCAGTCATATCAACACCTTCCTGATAAAAGGCCTCAAGAGTTTGATGAACGCATCGCATGACTATTTCATGTATATCACTTATAATAAAAAAATTATCTTCATCGTCCAAACTATTTGCAGATGATACAAAGTTGTATGCCGCAAGCGATGACCGAGAATCAACCGCATCACTCCAGCAGGACCTAGTCAGTCTTCAGAAATGGTCGGACGATTGGCTCTGAGATTCCACCCACAGAAATACAAAGTGATGAAACTCGGCACGCGGAAATCAGAAGCAACGTACCGTATGAAGCACACAGACGCTGAAACCGGAACCAGCAGAGAAATACCCCTGGCAGAAGGTGAGGTGGAAGTGGATCTCGGCGTTCATGTCGACGACGACCTCAAATTTAAGCAACACGCTGACAACGTCACATCAAGAGCAAACAGTGTAATAGGCGTCATCCGCAGAACTTTTGAGTTCTTAGACTGCAAACTCTTCATCCAGCTATACAAGACACACATGCCTATCCTCGAGTATGGACAAACTGTGTGGCAACCCCGACATAAGACATTATGCAAACAACTAGATCGCTTCTCTGACCCCTCTTGGCAGTTCTCTGACGATGTCATCTATGAAGATAACAGCGTTGGCGAAAGGACTCATCCTTGTGGTACTCTCTGTCTCAGCATCTTCTTGCTCTTCTGGCCCTGAATCAGGTGTACATCCTCCCAGACACACCACATCGCCGTAGTTTGAACCTGAGTCCGTCCTTCCAGACTTTGTCGAACGCCTTCTCCATGTCAATCCAGACAGCAAGCGTGTTCTTCTTTTCTTGGAATGCGTCCTGAATATGATCTGGTCTTCTGTTGATCTGTGTTGGCGGAAGCCTGCCTGTTCAGGACTCAGCAGCTGATACTTCTCAAGGTGCCAGACAAGCCTAGTGATAAGTCTCTCCATCAGCTTTCCTAAGCAGCTTGTAAGGCTGATGGGTCTGTAGCTGTCAGCCTTCGACTTGTCCTTTCCCTTTTTGTGAATGGGGATCATGTCTGCTTCCCTCCAACACTGTGGGACTGATCCTATCTTCCAGCTGGAGTTGAAGATTGTTAAAAGGACTGCCTTGCTCTTCATCCCAAGATGCAGAATCATTTCATTTGTGATTCCGTCTAGTCCAGGTGACTTCTTCAGGCAACTACTGAAGGAGAGGAGAAAGATGGTCAAATTTAGAAGCTCTGCAAATGTCTGGCAGCGTTATTCTGAATTCGTTGAAATCAAACATATAATAATTTCATTCTGGCCAAAAGAAAATTGTAGCAATCCAATCTTGAGAGAACAAAAGTGCATACAAGTGTTTTGGTGCATCAGTTGAGATATAGTGGCGGATAGAACTGATTCTATGCAGTTTCAGATGGGCAACATTACAAATATTCGAAATGTGCGTTCAAAGGAAAGACTGGTCTTGGATTGCGCAAAGACTGCGAACAGAAAGTGAAACAGGTGTGTTACTGATCAAAACAGGGGAAAGGGGGGATGCTGACGAAACTTTTTTGGACAGGATATCATAAATTCAGTCTTACGGTCATTTAGTTGCAGCTTATTGAAAGTTTACAGTTGGGCCAACAGCAACATGAGAGATGTATTATCAATGGTTTCTCCAATGCAGTGGAAAATCTTTTACAGCTTAGTCTTGTGAAGGGCTATGACTCAAACTAGGAGGCAAAAACTAATTGCACTGGCTCTTAGTGCTGCAGCCTTGGGGGCTTGGCCTTTGGGAACCATCCTAACGCCGACTGTCCTAAAAGCCTCTTGGCCGTGAGAGTGCGGAAGTAGCTTTGGCAAGACACTCTCCACTATAATCAAATTCTAGCCCAAATAGTCGGAACAGCAGTTGCCTCTGCTGTTCTGATGGTCATAGTCGGACACGACTATCATATATATATATATATATATATATATATATATATATATATGTATGTATTTTGAGAGTCATCAGTCCTTTAGGGCAGCAATGCACGCCCGATGAAAATGAATATTAAACGAATCATTAGATGTTCTTTAACAAGACTGATTTCGTTTGATGTATCTGATATCAGTGTGCACAGTAAAAGATACAAGACCAGCTCTGTAAACGATATGGTATGTCCGTAATGCAGATCTGCAAAAGAAGTCCATTCCGTATTTTATCCTGTGTACTATTAGATGAGATGATTTTTGTTTTTGGCTGCCCCTTTATCTACACCGTTTCGTTGGCACAACACCCGCGCCATACACAGCTACACCCGGGTTAGTAACTCAAGTCTCAGCGTCGGCAGTCCGTAGGGAACCATCGATGGTAGGTTGCCAGGAGGCCACATACCAGACATTACATTACATTTACATTACGTTACATTTTGGTTTGGGACTACGTGACAAGGATTTACTTGACTCTTCATGTCCACAATGATATTCCGGCGTCAGCCAGGCCTGGGAGATACAGATATTTGCAGTGTTGGTCAGGAAATTAGAGCAAGACACCTAAAGACGCATCCGTGAAGTGGATAGTATTCGACTGTGTGGTCCCAGTCTCCCCATTTAAGCCCACTCTACTCAAGGTAGGAGCCGGCCACGGGCCGAAAAACCCGCCTTCGCAGGAATTCGAACCCCCTTCCGCCCAATCGTCAGTGTGCGACGTTAACCACCACTGCGGCGGCTGGTGAGATGAGATTTTTCCGTAAATTTACGGAAATCAGTAAATCTGAGAGCTTCAGGGGTCAATTCTGAGATTCGTTTAAATCCGTTGAGAAATTCAGAGTTGGGGATGTGCAGGTAATTTGAGCATGTTGGAAACAGCATCCCATTGTCCCAGCCACCCAACAGCGTGCGTCGAACTTTGATGCTAAAAGCAGGAATGCAGTTCATGTGTTTGTTCCACGTCAGAAATTTCCTGTCGATTCTTTGGCGGGAAGTACTTTACCCATTTTTCATGAATTTCACCTCTTATGTAAAATCTAGTCCTCATAATAGTTGAAGCCTTAATTCACGGAATGGTCAACGTGAGGCATGACCTTGGCATATGGTATAATTATGTAGGTTGTATCCACATTTATTCCCCTCCACTCATCGGCATGACTGGCGAAGTGAACGTCCACGCCTTGAACACACCTCATTCTGTCTTAAGGGGGGGAAATGTGGATATTGCCATTTGTGTACTTGTGCGTGGCTGTTCCAGGTTTCTTTTTCAGATACCGCGGGATCAATATTGACAGGTTTTTTGTTGTTGTTCCAACCCCCCCCCCCCCCCCTTTTTTTTCAACTAGAATTTTGTTAAATAACATGACCCTGTGCGGTCAACGTGGCGTTTGGGGGAAAAAAAAAGGGGGGGGGGGGGGGTTGGCTACCACCTGTGATTTTAAGAAATGGTTTGTGTGTGTGTGTTTTTTTTATTTACATATTTGTGTCAAACGCACACCACCACCACCATCACACCACACACAGTTGAGTTGTGATCACGCACCAGGTGGGCCACACAGTGGTTCAGCTCAGCTTCTTTTCTGGAATCTGGAACGATACGTTGCAGGAACCTTTGCAGGTTATCTCGCAACGGGTGCTGGGAGCGCATGCCTTTGATTAGTCTATGAATCTATTTTTGTTTTAAGCTCAGATTGTCCTCATCTATATTTACTTAACTATATATAAGTTCAGTTATATACTTTTATGCTTATGCTTTGGTTCTGCTTACGACTTACACCGAAACCTTTTATCCAAACTTTGTGTGGAAGACTGTGTTGCGATGTGTTTGTGATTCGCTTTATATTCATTAAAAGTATATATATATATATATATATATATATATATATATATGATTCGGCTCTATATGTGAGGATTTCTTTTCTTCCTTCTTTTTACTCCCGTGACACTTTGAGTATGGAGGTGACATTGATTGAAAAACATTGTCTTGAATCGCTTTTGTGCTTTCATGAATTTTTTTTTACGAATGAGATTTAGCTTGGTTATGTTTAAAATTCCACTGGTACAATTTAGTAGAATGTCGTACACTGATATTGTGTAACGTTTCGGCCTAACAGTTTTGATTGACAACGGTTGCTAAAGTTTTTATAATAGTATTCTTTCTTCTAATAATGTATCCACTGCCTTGGTATATATATTTTACAATTTACCAAATTAAATTAGTACAATGGGACCGTCTTATTTTTCATGAAGATTGTGACGTTGTGGATTTTGCTAACTTTACCACAGAATTGTGACGGCTTCTCCCTGTTGTCATCCTGACAGCAATGACCGTGATACTACTGCATCACTGTGCTCAACTTTCAGATTAAAAAAAAAAAAAAGCAGAGAGAGGGAGCGGCCGTAAGTCTAGCATGAAAGGTGGAGCACGATGCTTTGCAAATCAAATATAGGCGCAGGCATCATTTCCAAACCAACATTGCGCAAATTTCTTCAAAACGGAACAGAGTCTCTGTGGGCTTTTCCAAGTACAACAGACTGAGCAACACACTAGACGCCACGTTCTTGGCATCAGAGATCTTCTCTTGCGGCCAATCAGTGGCAGCCTGTGTATGTGTGGGTCTGTGTGTTTGTGTACGTTTGTGCATGCGTGAGGGTGTAAGTGTACACAAGTGTCAGGAGAGTTCTGTGCACGTGCGTGTGTGGGTGTGTGGAGGGGAGGGGAGGGGGGGTAGGGTAGAGGATGAGGAATGTGTGTGTATGCATGCCTACACTGCGGGAGCAACGGAATATTGGAACGTGCGGGTGTGCATATATATATTTTTGTATATATGTGTTTGGGGGTGGGGGATATGGGCGTATGTGTGTGTGCTTGTACAAGGAAGTGTGCCTCTGTGTGTGTGTGTGTGTGTGTGTGCCGTGGAAGCAGCGATACGTAGCCTAGAAATGAGTGTGTGGAGGAGGGGGGCAGATGGGGTGCAGGGTAATGTGTTTGTGTGTGTGTTGGGGCTCATGTATGTTTATGGGTATTTGACTGTGCTTTCCTATCTGTGAAACTGCATGTTTGGTGTATATCTGTTATGCATATATGTGAATGTGTGTCTGCATTTTTTTACATTTATTTGCTCATTTATCTTCATTGTTGTCTTTTTTTTTTAATATATATATATATATATATATTATTATTATTACTTATTTATTTATTTTATTTAAAATTATTATTTATTTATTATAATTATTATTTATTTATTTTAAATTATTGTTATTTATTATTTTAATTTATTTTATTAGATTTTATTTTATTTTTTTTTTTTTTTTTTTTTTTTTTTGTACGCTAAAAGTCGACTTCATCAAGTTTTTGCGCCTTATACATATTATTAGTAGTAGTTCTTTTTTTTATGTATTTATCTATTATTTATTTACTTTTTTCTTTTTTTTCTCAAGGCCTGACTAAGCGCGTTGGGTTACGCTGCTGGTCAGGCATCTGCTTGGCAGATGTGGTGTAGCGTATATGGATTTGTCCGAACGCAGTGACGCCTCCTTGAGCTACTGAAACAAACTGAAACTGTGCTCACCGTCCTTTTAGCCGTGCCTTTCTCACTGTTACATAGACATTCACCAACAATTATTCTTGCGCTCTGGTAGTCAAGTGATTCAAGCCAAACAGTAGGTGACATTTGTCACAGTCGACAACAGTTGTTGCTGAACCCTGGCCCAAGACCTTGTCTCGACATCAGGCCTCGTATCATTTCTGGGCATCGCTCGCAAGCTACCGCGTACAAGACTGAAAAGGGGTGGTGGGAGAAAGCAGCGGAAAATCGCTGTTGTTGAGTATTCGTGGTGGATCTTTAAAGGCCGACAGTCCGCTGTCTCCAGCATCTGACTTTCTGACTACTACTACCAGCCTCTGGACTGGGCACTGTGCTGTCACATCACCGGTCCCTTCATCAGTTCCTGCCGACGTTGTTATTGCTGTTTCAGGACATTGTTGTGAGCCCTGCAACCAGGTCCACGTCCCTCTACAGCCCGCTGTGTGTGACATTGACTTTGTCTCTGTGCATGTCTAATGCACGCGCTGTCGGACAATCCGGAAGCTTTATTGTCGACCAGGGCGTTGAAGTTATGCTCCTCACGGAAACCAGGATTCGCTCTGTGGGGGATGTCCGATGAGGCCAAGTGTACCGACCTCGCCCCATCAGGGTACTCTTCTTTCCTCGTGACTCTTGCCCTGGGGAGGGGAGGGGTCAAAGAATGCCTAAAACAAAACAGAATGTTTGTTGCACTATGTCACCTGTCAGTCACTCTACTTTTGAAGCTGCCCATCTTACTCTTTCTTCATGAAAAATTCATTCGTTTATTTTGTATCTATCGTCCCCCCCCCCCTCCCCCCCACCCAGGAAGAGAAGTTCACACAGACTTCTTTGACCAGTTCTGACTTTCTTGAATACTGTTGCACGCTGTCTGGAAAAGTTCTTATCTGTTGTGACTTCAACATTCACTTTGATATAGTTAATGACCCCAGCACCACAGAGCTCCGTGATTTTTGGACATGTTTGGTTTTTGTCAGCCTGTAACAGAACCCACTCACGAACACGGACACATTCTCTACTTGACACTGTATGTACCGACTGACGACATTTTATGTTCAACTCGCCTTTCACATCTGTCATCAGCTAGAATCTGACCACACTACAGACAGCCATGCACTCATCTATGTAAGTTGCACTGGCTTCCAGTATTTGAAAGAATCAAATTTAGAATAGCTTGTATATGTTTCGATTTATTGAATGGTTCTGCACCATCGTACCTTTCTGACCTAATCAAAATTTACAGTCCACCTTGCCCTGGCTCGCGTTCATCTGACACATGCATGCTCGAAATCCCGCGTAACAGACGCAAGTCCCATGGTTTCCGAACATTTACACACTATGGCCCTTGGTTGTGGAAATCTCTACCAGAGAACATCAGACACGGCTCCATTGTAAAATCTTTAAAGTCTAATCTTAAAACATACTCGTTCAAACAATATTTAAACTATAGATAATTCTCTCCCCAAATTATGATGGGAGGTGTGTGAGTCATAAGTGTTGTTAGTTTTGGTATTTATTTTAGCGAGTTTGAATACAGGCAATTTATTTTGTGGGTGAGGTGAAAGAGCTGCGTGACTCGTACTAGTCGTAATTAGTGGGGTTTTTTGTTGTTTTTTAAATCTGGACATTTTATCATGGGAGTGAGTTGAGAGAGCTGTGTGAGTCGTGAGTGATGATACGCTGTTTTTTAGACAGTTAGCGAATTGTATCTGATCATTTAATTTTAAAAGAATTATATTTCTGTTTCTTATTTCTTCTTCAGCGTTCCCAGGCCATGCTCAGGTCAGTCCAGAATAGGTTTCGAAGTCCGCAGTAGCTCTGTAGCTGTTTCCCACAACGTGTCCTGGAGCGCTGTGAGACTGGGCCAGATCTGAGGCCTCAGCTCTTTGTGTTGAGGGCAGTGTTGCAGGACATGGGCTGGAGTTTGAGGAGCGGCGTCACACGGACATTGGTCTGTGCGGGAAATTTTCAATTTGTAGAGATGGGAGAGGAGCTGGGAGTGGCCTGTGTGCAGTCTGAGGATGACTTGCTGAGCTCGACCCACTTGATGGATGCTGTCCCCCTCTGCTCCCAGATGTAGCCGTTCTCGCCAGCTGTTTCTGAAGTGGCTGCGCAGGATGGTCTTTGCCTCCCCAAAGCTAAGGGGGTGTGCAGATTATGTGAGCCTGCTTCCTGCTTTGGAGAGCTTGCCTGCCTCTTCGTTTCCTGCAATGCCGCTGTGAGAGGGAATCCACTGCAGGATCGTTGTGGTTCTAGCACTTAGGGCCTGCATCTCAGACTGGATGTCCCGCAAGGTTTTGTCCCCCACTCTGGTCTGGAGGCTTTGTAGGACAGCTCGGCAGTAGGTGAGGAAGACAGTGTGGTCCTGTTTCTTATTCAAAATAGGTGTATTGTTAAAGGCGCTTTCCCCCCGTGGGGATGACGGGGGTCTTTCAGTATAAACAGCATCCCCGCCTTCTGGAAATTCCGTGCAAGAAATTTCCTCTTTTTCGCACTCTTTATTTCGACCTGTTTTCTTCCTTCACTGTTGTCTCCTTTTTGTACCTTCCCAGTCCATTCCTCTTTCTTTTTTCGAGCAAGCTTTGACACTTAGACAACATTTTTTTTATTTTATGATGTACTATCTGTGCTGATGTAAACACTGGGATGGGCACCAGCTGTTCGTTCTGCAGTCTTATTTACCTATCTGGCCTTTTTTATGTATTTTTTGTTTGGTTTTGAAGTATTGGGTTTTTTCTCCTGTTATGATTTTGTGTAATTTGGGGATGATAAATTAAGCGGAATGGCTAACGTCCTCAGCATGGCCTAATCTTATTTGCCCTAAGGAGTTAAATGGGTAAGATAATGTCATGAACAGAGTTTTGTCGGTTTATCTTGGGTTTTTTTGAGTGTATGTGACAGTTAAGTGTTGACACGGGTGGGCATTTGTATGGTTTGACAGTCCTTAGATGGCCCTGTGCGGTCCGCTGGACTTTACGCAACAATTCACATGAAGGCGCTAAACCGCACGGTAAGCGTTATACAAATGTATATTATTGTTATATTGTGTGAACACCTGACTATCTCTGGTAGTGCTTGGGAAATAGTAAGATTTGGTTTTTCGGATTTTGCTACCTTGTTCGTAAGGGTTTCTCTCTGGTTTTCATGTGAAGGTGAGGCCTGTATTCCGCCATGTTAGTGTCCATGTTTTGAGTCACTGGACCTGTATTTTCACACGTTGATGTCCATTTGTGATACTATGTCTTGGTCTGTATTCCATGTTGATGACTGTACGGTGACAAGACCTGTATTCCTCCATCCAGTTTTCCATGCGTTGACTAAGCCAATATTCCCCCATGTCCATAAAGTAACTATGCTTGTGTTTCCGCATGTTGATGACCAGTTTTCGTACAATGATAGGCCTGTATCTTCCCATGTTGTGTAGTTTTCATGCCGCAGTGACCAGGCCTGTATTCCCAATGTCCAGATCTTTGGTCCACTTACTAGTTTGCAGTTAAAGTATCCTCGCACCAAACGTTCTGCTTACAATGTCTTGGTTACCGATAGTAATAAATGAGACGATACAGAGAAAGGTTGGGAAAAAGAAAAATTAAGGGAAAATAGAAATGGATTTTACGAATAAGAATACACACTTTTGTCTATTCGTCAGAACAGTATTGGTTCGCACCCAGTCTACATGTTTCCTAAAATGACCTCTCAATATGCAGTATCTAAACTGATGTGAGCAGTTTGAGGAATACACTCGCGCATTCTTTCAAAAGTGGACCAAAGGGGCTGGCAGGTCCAGATCTGGGCCTTCCCACCAGTTATTTTCCTTGACCTATTGAATCATGGACGAAACGCATTGCCATGGGACTAAAAGCTCACCGACATTATTTGGCAAAACAGTACTTGATTGAGCGAGGACATGTTCGTTAAGTTTTAATGCCAGTTTCACTCGCTTTTGCACCATTTTCGTGGACATGTGTTGTCGGTGAACTTTTGTTAGGTCCCATGGCGATAAGTTCTTGTTCTGACTGCAGTTCATCATCGTTCATGTGAGATGTGATGACTTTTCTGTGAGCAGTTGAAATAAACAGAATGCTGAGTATGTACATGTGTCAGGACAGGACTTTTATATAGATTTTCTTGTTGTCCTGTTCATCGATATGTGTTGTATTGTGACATGTTCCAAATAAAATACTGTTTAAACCGAATGGATGTGGGAGGGGGGGGGACTTTATTTGAGTCGGTCATTCCTCCCCCTTATTATTTTATAACAGCACAATCATTTACAAACCATTAACTTTTAGAAATTTTTATTCAATAATTTAAAAACCACAAGTTTCTAAATCTTTAAAAGATAGTAAATCTCAATTCAAACCCCTAGCAGTTCCGTTTCTGAAGCCCCCAACTTTTGTTCAGAGGCAGGTTGAGGTACTTGGAGAGGGAACTTAGTGCCAGCAGTCCACAGAGAACTGATGTTAGATACTGCTGCTTCCGAGTCCCTTTCGGTGGTGTCCAGCAGTGTCTGATCCGATTCAACATACGCGGGAATCACCTCCTGAGCCCCCTTTAACTGTAGACAATCACTTGGTCAGAGTGGAGGCCGACACCACGTCCCTCTAACAGTCTCCTGTGAATGTACAAACTCACCACAGGGGAGGGAGGTCATCGAAAGCGGGGTAACAATATTAGAACAGCATCAAAGGTCATACATTTTGGGGACAATTCCTAACCCAATTATTTATGCCCCTAAAGACTGGCATTGTCAGATCCAATTACATCAATACTTAGTGATTATCAGTTCAAACCAATAGGGGAAAAAATCCACACTTCAGCACTGTCCAAACTATACTGGTATTTCCCGAACTGCACGTGTCCGTTAGCTGGGAGTTTGTGTCTAGACCATAACATTTCACACAGAGGATCGACAATAACTGTCTTGAAGAGGGGATCCACAACATAATGAACTTCGTGCTTACACTTCATATTCCAGTTAATGATAGTGACCCCATAGCGTTCACAACAATGACCCCATAGCGTTCATAACACAAACGGGCACTGTACTGTGTGTATGTGTGTGCTGAAAGTATTTTCTGGATTAAAAACGCAGAATGTTTGATTTTACCGTTCCTCTCACAAACACGTCTTCACTGACTCACTCCAACTGTGTCAACGTGAAACTAATTACTGACAGAAATCTGTGCAACCCTCATCAAAAGAATAATTTTTGGGGGGTGGGAAGTCATTTTTATCCACAAGACAGAGGTCGGCTGCTTCCCCAGGGTCACAACTGTGGGGGTCCACTCCATTCTGGTGCGTTTCCTCTGGAAGCTCTCGTAATCTTCAATTCTGCACAGCAAATAGGCAACACATTTCACAGTATGAAACAATAAAATGCATTAATTTAGTAATTAAAAAAAAAAATCGCAGAACTATGTTTTTTTAATATAACAATAATGATAACGGTACTTACATGGCGTAAACTCCCTATGTGATGGGCTCTGCGCCGAACATGAAACACATATACAATACCTCTGCACATGAAAAAACAACATATGTGTATCTATACACCAAGACAATACTACAAATTACAGGTATGAACACACACACACACACACTACATGGTAACTTTAGTAGAGGGTACAGTTGGGCGGGTAGGAAGAAGAATGCAGACAATTAGCAATGCTTCATCACACCCAAGGCCGGTTTGAATAGATGGGTTTTCAAGTATGTTTTGAAAGAGGACAACGTTGGTGAGAGACGCAGAGGAAGAGAATTCCTGACAGAAGGTGCTTGATACTGAAAGGCCCTTTGGCTGAATGCACATAAAAAAAAAACAACAAAAAACGCGCACACACAAAAAAAACAACTGGTGTTCGGTCCTTAGATGGAAATTCTTGTTCACTGTGATTTACGGGATTTTCTCTATTTTAGATTAAAAAAAAAGATTATTGCAATTATTAGTGTGTGTGTTGTCAGTAGTGAATGGTCAGTGTGGTAATTAATCAGATGGTATAGATGACGGAAAACGCAAGGAGAAAAAAGTAAAAGCCTGAAACCCGAAGTCCCTGTTTACATTGACCTGTCATCGCCTCTCGGGACCCCTTGGCTGACCATTGTGCTGAACGGTGACGCAGAATTGACTGCCATGTACGCACTGACCTGTTGAACAGTGGTCTTGTACGGGCAGTGTGGCGTGGAGCTGGCCTCAATGACAGGTGGCACTCTCCCGTGTCACCACTTCTTCCCTCACTTGGTTCTGCAGTCAGCACGTCAACGGGGGTCGGCCTTGTCACTGGTGTCTGGGTGGCTGCTCTCTCCGTCCGACAGTACCAGTTCAGAAGCCTGACCAACAGTACGAGATTTTAATGTTGATGCTGCTGCTGATTATGAATCACATTTTTCACTGGGCAGAATATTGCGCAATGCAACTCTGTCTACACACTCCTCTCAAAGAATTAACGCACTAATACCATACACTCATAACCGCACACGCGCGCGCGAGCAAGCACACACGCACACCAGGAAAAATAATAGATTATGCACATTGTAGTTCATTAGCAGATATAGACCAGATAACAGTTTCTCAAAGAGGCGTCACTGTGTTCGAACTAATCCATATACGCTACATCACATCTGTTGAGACAAGATACATTGAAATGCCGAGTAGAAAGACGTGATCCAAAAATACAGCTGGTGAATCTGAGACAAACCGTGTAACATTGCAAAGGAACCGCAGAGATTATACAGGCAACTCGCACACGCAAACACGACACAGAGATAAGTTTTAGCCATGTCGTAGTGTTTGTAATACAAAGCAGAAAGACGTGATTAAAAAAACAACAAAAAAACAAAACAAAACAAAAACAGCTGATGAATCAGGCAAAGCATTAACATTACAAAAGAACTGCAGAGCTTAAACAGGGAAAATATTGCACTCGCACATACACTCGCACACATGCGGCTTATTAGTACAACTCGTGTGCAGTGGTGAAAACAGGTTGCAGTTCAGATCAGTTTTATCCATGTCGTATGCTTGTGTACGAAACCTAACTTGTAACTCAACTGGTTCAGCCAAGGGAAGAGATGTTAAAATGTAGTTCCTCTTTGTTCATGGTATCAGTTGAGGTGTCCCTTTTCATGTATGAAAGTGTCCTACGTTCACGAAACCAGGACTCTGCTAGCAATCCACTGTAATACATGGACTAACTTTTCAAATTTGTCTACTGGCAGTAATTGTGAGTAATCACATTCAGGCTGAATACACAATGGAAACAAGTTTTACATATTTGTTGTTTTTGTTTTGTGTTCTGCAATCGGCAGTGTGCGTTTACGTTCCGAAACTACCCCATCCCCGAAAAATTATAGTTTTTTTTGTTTTTTTTTTTGTTTTTTTTAGTACAGTTTGACAGGACCAGAAGATCTATGATCTGAATATGAACAAAGGGTTGGGTAGCAAATCAGATCGATGTACTGAAAATCCACTGATGTTCACGCATGTTCCCAATACAACGCCTTTCTTTTGTATTGTGGAGGGAGCATGTCTATGTTCCCCCAAACCCATACATGTTGAATCACACAATGACACATAATATATATACTTTAGGAAGCTTGTCAGCAGTGACCACTGGGCAGCAGTGATCAGTGCTGGTCTGGTCCGTAGCGGTCGGTGGTGGTCAGCAGTCAGTGGTGGTCAGCACTGGTGGTTAGTGGCCGATAAAAGTGATCAGCAGTGGTCAGTGATACTCAGCAGTGGTAGGTGGTGCTTAGCGATCAGCAATGGTTAGCGGTGGTCAGTAGTGGGCATTGGTGGTCAGTGATAGCGGTGGTCAGCAGTGGTCAATAGTAATCAGTTGTAAGTATACAGTGGTATGTTACAGTCAGCAGTGGTGAGTGGCGGTCATTAGTGCTCGCTTGTGGTCAGTGGTTATGGGGGGTCAGTGTTCAGCAGCAGTGGTCAATAATGGTCAGTCATCAGTATAATTATAGTGGTTAGTGGTGGGCAGCAGTGGTCAGTGATCAGCAGAGGTCAGTGGTGGTCAGCAGTGTTAACTGACGGTCATTGTTCAACAGTAGTCTGTGGTGGTTCGTGGTCAGCAGCGATCAGTTTGCAGTGTTAAAAAAAATTACCAGGACATGATAATTCACAAATGTGACAAAACAACGCAAGCTGAAGGTTAATTTATGTGTAGTAGCCAGCAAATGAAAGTAATGGTCAGTAATGGCCAGCCCTAGTCAATAGTGGACAGCTAATGGTCAAATCCTACCAAGACGCCATAATATCGCATACAAAGTGATATAAGCCAAACTCTAATAGTGGTCAGCAGAAATCAGTATTGGTCAACAGTTGTTAAAACACCTGCCAAGATATAATGCGCAGATGTGACACATAATGCAGTTTAAGCACTTTTGGGTAGTGGTCAGCAGTGGGGGAATACAGACCTGGGGGGAACAAAAATTTGGGGAAGGTATACCTGGGAGAACTCGACATGGCTGAAAGAAAATTTGGGGGAACATAGACCTGGGGCAACATTGAGCTGGCCACTCGCCCCACACAATCTAGGAAGATATGAAATCTTTAAATAAAAGTGGAAAGAGTACCTCAAAACCAGGTAAGCCATCACGATCGATCAACTGACAGAAATATGGATAGAAAAAAGTGGAGGGCAACCAAAAGTCTAACCTGAAACTAGTCAAAGGCAGAGCATGATCCATTACTTATCAAACGAATATTGGCATTTCCAAAAAAGCAATGCGCAGTTTTTTTTTCAAAATGGAACATGCTCTCTCTGGGCCTTCCCAAAGTACGGTAGTACGAACAACATGCTAGACGCTACGTTCATGGCCTCGGTGATTTCCCACTCTCTTGTGGCAAAATTATGGTGGTATGTGTGTGCGTGGTGTTGTGGGAGGTGGGGAATATGTGTTGGAATTCGTGTGCTTTTATGCCAGTGTGGTGTGGGATCCAGTCACATTCGTTATGTCGGTTGAGAGCTGGGCCTTCATATCTGTGAGACTGCGGATTGTTGCATGTGCGTTGTGCGGCGTGTGCCAGTTGGTATGTGTGCATTTGCACACTTTGCCAATACTGGTGTATTCACATGCGTGGGTACGCGCGGGTTCGCTGAGCGTGGTTCATAATAATTCGTTCTTGTTTTTATTTCAGTCATTTGCCTTCTTTGTATCTTCCCCTTCATTTCAATGTGTTTACCTATTTGTTAACTTTGCCTAACCAGTTTATTCCATTTTTATGTTAATATTGTACAGAAACATTGGAAATGTTCTCAGGGCCCGATCAGCGTGTTGGGTTTACACGAAGGCCAGTTATGTGCTGCCCCTCCCCCCCTTTTTTTTTCCCAAACAGTAGCTGTGTAACGTATACCTATCTGTCCGCACACTCTGACACCACTTTGAATCTGAAACACATACACAGGACACACCGACACGACATGACACTCGTATTAAACACAAACTCGCTTTACATCTACTTTGACTTCCTTCTGCATTATGAATGACAAAATGCCGGGTTATGATTTATATCTCGCATAAATGGAAGCTATACGAAAAAAAAAAAAAAAAAAAAAAGACGGAGAGACAATCTGCGAGAAGCTGCATGCAAAGCTAAAGAGAAGCTGCATGTAAAGTTTTGGCCGAAACAAAATGGGTGAGGGAGAGAAGAAACACCTTACCTTAGTTCCGTCGGCAAGGATCCTGTGCAAATTGAAACTCCACATCAGCACGTACATCGCATAATTGTATGTAACGCTTCTCAACAGGTCCTCTTCACTGACGGAGTTCATTTAAAATACAGTCCTTGTGTGACGAGTCGTGTGTGTATTCTTTCCTCTCCACTCAACAGGTTATGAAAAATGATGGCCTTGATGAAGGACTAGGTACAGCGTGTGGTGAAACAGGCGCTGGGAGTTAGTTATTGCTTATCAATAATATCTAAATTCCACCACGTTTTAGAAGTAAGTTCCACCACGTTTTAGAAACAAACGCATGTCCTTGTTGTTCAGACTGAAGACTACACAACTCGTATACTTTGAATTTTCACTTCACCAGGCTCACAAAATGTACAGTACATACTGTAAATGAGGACTGAGGCTGAAAGAAGAGTAGATACGCCGTTTCAAAGTTTTCTTCTCTCGTTTCTTTTATCATTTTCACCCAGAATGTTCAAATTTCTATCTTGAGTCTGTCTCCATTTTTGTAATGTCTCCTGTTTGAATTGTTTCTCTTCTCCAAAACCATTCTAGTTAGTGTCCTTGTTCCATGCAGCTGCTTTCAAACAGGTCTCTGCTCTCTGAGCTTGTGTGAGTTCAAGTTCACAAAACTTCAAAATCTCACGACGTGTTGCACGTGTAAAATGCCGTACAACTTTTTGTGTCAACCGAGACCTCCTCCTGCGGACAACGTTAAGGTGCACGCGCATGAATGTGTGTGTGTGTGTCGAGGGGTGCGCCTGCATCCTGCAGACACTCGAATTGCAAGGGCAGGTTTGAACAACAGCATGTCCTGCCAAGTTATTACAGCTCTTAGTGACCTGACTGCGTGTGACTTATAGCCCCTCAAATATTATTTTCAATTTATACATTTAGGCTTTTGATTATGCCATACAGCTGGTACTACATGGTTTGCACACACAAACACCCCCTAACCCCGTCCCCACACGGTTGCACACATGCACCTACAACCACACCACATGCACACATGGTCATGTCGAGACAGGACAAACAGGGGCACAAACCAGCAGTGTCTATGTGTGTGTGTGTGTGTGTGTGTGTGTGTGTGTGTGCGCGCGCGCGTATGTGTGTATGTAAAAAAACCCATGGCATCAAGAGTTGTTCCTGGCAAAAATTTGAAGTGAAATCCATTCTCGTATACATGTGTACGTGCACGCGCGCATGTGTGTGACTGAATGAGACAGGAGGAAGGTGGCAGAATGGTTAAGAGGCTTATGTGTCATTTCAGTCTTCAATATAGTCTTGCTCCGCATCTCGTCTTGTCCCTTTTCCCAAGTTTGACTGGAAAATCAAACTTGAACGTCAAGGCCTGACTGAGCGCGTTGGGTTACGCTGCTGGTCAGGCATCTGCTTGGCAGACGTGGTGTAGCGTACATGGATTCGTCCGAACGCAGTGACGCCTCCTTGAACTACTGAAACTGAAACTTGAACGTCAAGACATTCGCATATGACGAGAAACTGAGGTCCCGTGTGCAGCACGCACCTGGCGTACTGAAAAATAACTGGCAACACAAAATTCCGAAGAAGAAATCCACTCTGATTGTGGCAGGTAGGCAAAAATAACTTTTGTATGCTTGCACTCAACGCCTATCACGTTGGGTTATGCTAACTGCCAAGCAGATGTGGTGTGGCGACTGTGTGTACGAGGTGACGCCTCATTGACAAACTGGGCAGTCGTGAGGCAGTGACTGATGAGTTTATCTGACAGGGAGACCTAAATACATTAGTGACGATTGTAAAGGGACATCAGAGAAAGCGAATCGAGGACAGCGTGCCTGAGGGGAAAATAAAACTGAATTTCTTACGCTAACTGGATGATTTAAACGGGAAAGGATCTGTTTATGTGAATGAAAAGTAACTTAATTTTTTTGTTCAATAATCAAGTTGTATTTAGGTCGTGGAGCCCATCCACCACCCGCATCCCCCCCTCCCTTTTTTTTAAAGAATCAAAATAAGTAATCAAGTTGTATTTAGGTCGTGGAACCGATATGTTTTTCTAAGCATGTAAATTGGATCCTGCGTTTTTAACGTACGAGAAATATGTGTCCATGTTTATTAAGTGACCTAGTATATTGATGTGTGTTGCTAATGTTCCAGAAAAAAGACATCGTTACGATTATTAAGAAAGCAACGAAGACAGGATTGTATTCATCAGTGAATCTCTACACCTTTTCATATATTCGTTTTCTACCACAGCGTCTGTGATATTAATGACTGATTGACTGGACATAGGTAAGGGATGATGACATGTTGACTAATATGCATGTGAGCGTGGTGAGAGAGAGAGAGGACCATGCCACTGTGTGTTCAGTTTTAATTTATCATTGTTATTGACAGTTATTCAGCGCCTACTAAGCTCTAAGTGCTTTCCAAAAGATCCATTGCTCAACAGGTTGCCTTCCTGCAGCGGATAAAGCCGACTGACAGCTGCATGTAGGCATTAATCATTCGTTTCTTGTGTCAACTCAGTAACACAAACTCGCACTTTCCTGTGTCATTCAGTCATATACACTCGCACACACATTTTTCTGTGTTATTCAGTCACTGAGTGTCTTTTACTATGGTTTGCCAGGGGACAACCCTCTTGTTGCCAAGAGTTCTTTTACACTAACTAATGCTCACTCATCCAAGACTTAACCTGACCAATAGTTTTGCATGATCTGTACTGTGTGATCTATTTACACTGGATGGCAAAATAATGTACAGGTGAATGTTGTCCATAAAATTGACAGTAGCTGAGGGGGTGACTGACAATGAGTGACTGGTGGCTTGGTGATCATCATGAACCCCGAGTGATGGCAACAGAGAGAGTCTGATAATGAAAGAATGAATGCGGCTTGTAAGATCGCTTTGGAACCTACTACAAGGCTGTTTCTGAAAAGCCATGATGCCAGTGATTGATTGTGTCAAAAGCCAAAGCGGTTACAAAAAATAACTAAATCCTTCAGGGACTTCATAAAAATTACTGGTTTCACGAAGTAGCTGTAACATCTATACATGGTTACATCTACGCTGACCTAATTTCAGAATAAGTCGACTTAACCACATGACATTTTTTCTTGCTCCTCAGGTGGTCTAACTATTCGAGTCAACTGTATATATGACATCAGATGTATGTGTGTGTGTGCACGTATATGTGGCCAAACACATTTGTATTTAAAACTGAGGCCACAACAACCTTAATCATCATGAACAAACTATTTTCTTTCATTTTCTTATAGAGTCATTTAACAAAGTCTGAGCAGTTTGATAATCCTGAGAAAGGCTGGCTGGCATTCTTCATTCAGGTTGGTAATCATTTATCATTTTCATAATTAACTGCTGAACGAAAAGACAAGGCTTATCTGTTATGAGCTTAACAAACAAGCTTCACTGAATTATGAGGCCAAAATGATATTTTTTCAGTATTTGATCTAATGTGTATTGTTCTGTCAAGAGATTGCTCGACTCCTCTCTCTTGCTTACAACTTTGGTGTCACATAAAACACCTATCTTCAGACTGGGGGTCTGGGGGTGGGTGGCTGCTTAGTGAATGGTTTTCCTGTGTCAGTGATCGACAAAGTCAAGTCCAGGTGGGCGATGATGATGATATGGATACTTATATAGCGCCTATCCTCGGTCGGAGACCATGCTCTAAGCGCTTTACAAACACAAGATCATTTGCACAACAGGCTGCCTACCTGGGTAGAGCCGACTGATGGCTGCCATTTGGGCGCTCATCATTCTTTTCCTGTGTCATTCAATCAGGTTTCTGTCATGCACACATACACTCATACATACATGCAAAATTTTGACTTTGGAAAGAGCATCTTGGTACAAGGACCACACTACTGCAACTTCTAGCTTGAAGTCCCCGTCGCTACCATATGCTGTAGAGGGATTGGACTGCATCAGCAGTGGACAGACACAGTATGTGCCCAGCTGGGTTCAAGGGAGAAACCAAACCCATCCCTGAATCTACTGATTTCCATGTGTGCAGGGAGTAAGGTTAATTGGGTGACAGCATAAACCCAAGTGTTGCCCTGGTCGCTTCTTACCATAAAATGAAGACTGAATAATGGTGGACATGTTCAGTGTTGAAGAAAACCAAATAATGCCGACTGGCTGAGCCAGAACTGGGGTGGGGTTTTGTCACAGTATTGCGTACAGCAAAAAACTGGTCACCAGAGCAAACCTACTGGCTATATAACATGTGACAGTTTGACACACTATAGGATGCCAAATAAAGAACAAGAAAAACTGGAGATGATAGCTAACAAATAAAATCCCAAAATAACAAAAGAAAAAACCTTGCAGTAACTAACATTCTTGTGAAGCTAAACTATAAGTCAGTCTTGCAGGTTATGATAATATTGCATATCTACACTGTGATAATATGAAGAATGTTCCTTCATTGGTGATGTTAACACATGTGCACCACTGTCATTACCTTATGTTATTATCAGTGGTGATGACTTTATTGAATGTCAAATGTTACTGATTCATCGTGTGCTGAATGTGATGTGTGCTGTATTGATTGAAAATAACAGAACCTTCTTCAGTTCTTTGCAAGGAAAAAAACAACAAAAACACCCAAAATAAACCAGTTGTTTCCAATCTGCAACTTATTAATGATTTTGTGAATATTCAACAGATTATCCTTAATCAATGAAATTGATCAAGCACAGAAAGTGATCAATCCATCTGTACACCTGGCAGTCCCCCTTGAATATCCACACTGCTTTTTATATTTGGCCAACTATGTATATCAGCATCAGCCTCAGTCTCATGCTGCTCTTTGAGGTTGGCCTTGAGATTCAATGATTGTGGCACATACATGCAAACACAAAAACACATGGTAGCATTTTCACATACCACAAAAGCAACTTCAGCACTTCAGAAGACAGACTTCATAAGGAAATGTATGTTTTTTTAATTTTTTAATTCATACATTTTTTTTTTACACTCAGGAAATATTATACAGAAAACAAGCTTTTGGGGTATGTACATTTTCGTTCACATACATGGACTCCCCCAGATAAGTCATGTACAGTGGGCAAATAACAAGCTCATGAAGATGATTTTATTGCTCTGGTTTCTACACCAACATGCAACTTCACTTCCAGTGACTCTCTTGTCCCTCTCTCCATCCACTGTGAAAATATGAAATGAAATGAATAAAATTAACCAAAACGTAAAACAGCAAATCATGTCTCTTTCAATCTCACAAAATTAAAGTCCATTACAACATACTGTGTGACCAGAATTTTTAGTGATTTTCAGAATATGTGGCACTGCAATGCTGGTTATTTTATTCAATCACAAGTGGCTAACACTGACATTCGCTCATTGTAGAACTTCAGTAAAGCCAACTTATCACAAATGAAATATGTATTGACTAATTTCAAAATTTGTGTATGTGGACAGATATATATATATATATATAAATGTGTGTGTATCAGTTTCGGTTTCAAGTATTTCAAGGTTTATAACACTGAGATCATAAAAAGGATGCACGTTTTTAACACACCAAAAAACCTCACACAAATTCACATTTCTAATTGATCATACCATGGGTTTGTAGTGTATGACCTCATTGATTCTGACTGCAAGATCTTAAAGAAATAACAAGGAGTTATCATCCCTCAGACAAATCAAACAGCACTGCACATCACTTTTGTTACATATGCAATTTGTTTTGGCAACAGGTCACCTTCCACTTGCCTTTTCTTTCACTGTCTTCTTTATTTTTATTTACTACTGGTATGTTTATCTATAGTTCATTACAAAATCATACTGCAATTTTATGTCAGCTTTACTGGGGTTTATATGTCAGTTCTACTGGAATCATATGTGAGCTCAGTCTTATATAGAGAGAAAATCTGTAATGAAATGACAGGAACAAATACTGTGATGTGATTTACAATTTTAAATGCTAATCTGCAGGAACAATTTGGCACATTTAATCCACTTTGAATTTTGAGCAGTGGAAAATGCACACATTCTTTAACACACGCATTTCATATACATTTTTGTTATGGAATGAGACAGCTTGGTGGTTGTCATCAACATGGTGATGCAGAAAAAAAATGATCAGAAATGGTAAATTTAAATGTGTTTTCAAACCAGTCTCACAAAAAAGCATCAACTAACAAGCATCCAACAATAAAGACTGGATGTGAATAACTGACTCATTCTGTCAAGCCAACAGCAAAGAGTTCAAGCAGCACATTCATTCAAAATCAATCCATCCACTGGGTGGGAGGCATTATCAGAAGTGAATGCATTTTAACATCTGGTGGGAAGATCCCTGCATGACCAGTTTAAGGCAATAGCCAGAAACACATACACACATATGCTTCTGTCAACCAACATCAACTTGGTTCAGGTTACATGACCACACACAACATCCATGGTGAGTTTAGTTGAATATACAAAACAAACATGCCGACATTTTCACAAAACTTGTTATTCTGAGCTACAGCCGTACACACATTGACATACACTATTTACAGCATACAAGGCAGGCTGTTGGCTGCAGCACACTCTACCTCATCCCCATCATTGAACAAGTATACAGAACAACAGCCATACAAACGTTTTTGTTTAAATTAATATGCATGACAGAAAACCTTTATGTGGTTTGTCACTTAGAAATGTGCATTGTATTTAAGAAATATGACTGGAATTAATCACCTCATCCAATATATTCTTAAATATACTGATCTGTGCTGACAAGAAAAACATTCACTTTCACTGCAGTGGTTTTCATCCAGAGGCAAGTGAAGCCTAGACTGAATGAATGAATGCTCCTCTTTTCCACACTGACAACCGCACACTCTGAACCCACAAAAACATACACCCATTATCTGATGATAACGGCTGGATTTCCCATTCATAGGCAGCGCACACATTTGTTCTCTCACCCATGAAAACTTTGGAAACACCCATCATCTCTACCACCATTATTTAGGTTCTATTCTCACACACACCCATTCCCACCTCAACCTACATTAAAGATGGCATGTGTGCACACACATCACCCCTATCTGTCACAGCTTTTACACAGCATGGCAGAGATGGGCAGACTGATGCAGACCTACTTCAGACAGATCACACTTGTTCCTGCAGGCATGGCATGTTGGAGAGAACCACCGGCAGCTGGGAGGGGGAAGTGCTACCAACTGGTCACCCACTGAAGCATGCCCTGCCCCTTCTGGTCCCAAAAGAGATCACAGGACAACATGCAGCCTTTGGCACTTGAGGGGGAAGTGGGACACTCATTTCCGTACATGCTTGGATGAGCCAGCTCGTGCCGTTTCTTCTTTGGAAGCGCTGCCTCGACGAAGACCGGAATTCATCCCGCCCATGAGTGGGGCCTGCTGCATGGGTGTGACAGACATGCGTGTCATTTCCCGCTGCATCTCCGCTCCTGTGGGAATGCCGCGGTGCAGACGGGTGCTGGTTCGCCGCTCCCGCTCGCGAGATATTGGCCGTGGGGATGTCGCTGGAACACATAAAGCGCAACTTGATGCTGCCAGTTTCTTGGCAAGTGTTTTCCACATAAAAATGAAAGAAAGGGACACATGTTTGTTTCACCACTCCCTGGAATAATCACAGGCAAAATGATCTATCACTGAAGGACTCTTTCCTTTTTTGATGCCCCATCTTTCATACGATTTTAAGTAGCAATACTGATTACTCCCAAGCTGTTTGCCCTGAATATTTCAAACACAACCACACCCAGGCTTTCTTATTCACTAATGCCATGCTGTGTAACAAAATGAACATGTGCCTGTTAATTTGCTTTGCACTCTGCCCTATTTTATCAGCTTTTATTTCTTTAACAAACCCGATCCCTCTACCTAATTCTCCATGGAGATTTCTCAAACAAATTGTATTGCCACAAAATCACAGCATTTCCTCCCATGTAACTGTACGAGTATGCACATATATGAATGTGTACTGATGTGTGCACGCAAAGGTATGTGTGTACTTTTTCTTCTTTTTTAAAACTTTTTCAAACATATGAAAATAGGTGAGAAATGTTGGGGATCAGGGTTTAAACTGGTTTTTTTCCAACTTGATTCTTTAGTAAAAATGACTGAATAAATGTTGTTAATTTTTTTCCACACTGAAATATTCCCTTTTTAAAATAACAGTTCATTTACAGAATGCTTTGACAAGACATCTCAAATGATTCTATTGTGGAAAGTGGTGTTGGTGAGTGGAGGAGCAGTATGAAAAAGAGCACCAGAATGAGGACAAAACAGGAAGAAGGGAGCATATAAAAAAGACCATTACCATTAATCTCACAATTGCAAAGTATGAGAGGACTGGAAAAACAGTAACAAGAAGACTCCATCTGCTCTCAACTATTGCAAGGTATTTGGAACATTCACCAAGATAAGTTGTAACTACTGGGTAAAAACAGTAATTTTCAATAGGAAAAAGGCTCACAAAAAAAGATAGTTCCATTACATTTATTCGATCTTTTGGGCCTGCAACCAGTGCTTGGGTAGAGCATGTGCCACACACAATCCTTTGGACTGTTTTGTTTAACACCAATTTATACTTTGTGCAGACATACATGGAGACGTGTACAAATATCTTACCAATATCATATCACCCACAGAATCAGTATGCACATGGTTCCAAAGCTGCCTTCATCTCATCTCCTGTTTCCCAATATTACGTCCATGCTGCTCATCGAAACCTGCAGCTTTTCCAAGGATCACAGCACCCAGGTTTATTCTATCACACCCAAATGCCAGGAGTCCATGAAGTATTGAAATCAGTCCACCATGAAGCCACCCACTACAGTCCACCTTGCACTCCACCAAATTATTTTCGTGTGTTCTGTAGTGCCTGTTCTGCTTCAGTGCACTCCACCAAGTTACTTCTGTGGTGTTCTGTAGTGCCTGTTCTGCTTCAGTGCACTCCACCAAGTTACTTCTGTGGTGTTCTGTAGTGCCTGTTCTGCTTCAGTGCACTCCACCAAGTTACTTCTGTGGTGTTCTGTACTGCCTGTTCTGCTTCAGTGCACTCCACCAAGTTACTTCTGTGGTGTTCTGTAGTGCCTGTTCTGCTTTAGTGCACTCCACCAAGTTACTTCTGTGGTGTTCTGTACTGCCTGTTCTGCTTCGGTGCACTCCAAGTTACTTTAGTGGTGTTCTGTAGTGCCTGTTCTGATTAAATGCATTCCACCAAGTTACTTCAGTGGTGTTCTGTAGTGCCTGTTCTGATTAAATGCATTCCACCAAGTTACTTCAGTGGTGTTCTGTAGTGCCTGTTCTGATTAAATGCATTCCACCAAGTTACTTCAGTGGTGTTCTGTAGTGCCTGTTCTGCTTCAGTGCACTCCACCAAGTTACTTTCATGGTGTTCTGTAGTGCCTGCTCTGCTTCAGTGCACTCAACACACTCAAATTAACACATGCGTACAGTTTGTGCCGTACTATGTGTTGATTTGAAAGATATATCTACAAAGAAGCCAATCAATATACTATAACTGCTCAGTCATGGAGGCAGACCATCTAGCTACCCCTGAAGTGGGTCTTCATACCTCCCAACATAGGCTCTGTTCACATGACATGTTAGACTGACATTAAACTAAATCACAGGCATAGCAGAAAGGAAAAAGGAATACAGGCTGAGAGGTGGAGAAGAAACCAGAATAGAAGTCACAATTACAGCAGTGCGAAAGCAGCAGTGCACTGTTCTTCTCATAGAAGTGATAACCCTGATCTCTCTTATTTATTTGTTTATATTTTATCACAAGGATGACTGCAAATGTCCTGTTTCTAACCACCATTCTACCAACTTTGGTTCCTGTATCAATTGTTCTAGCTGAGATAATGTGATCATGTATGCTTAACAAAACACTCCGGACAGACAACTGAAAAAATGGTGATTACATGGACTTACAAAGTTACATTGTTTATACACACCCTGAGTCAAAAACAGCAAATATCTAAAACCTTTCCACCTATAAGAGCAAGCCAACAAATGCATCCATCTTCATAACCAAACCAGTGACATTAAAACTTTGACCAAACTCTGCTACAGCACTGAACTTACATTGCATTTGACCATACATGGCTACAGCACTGAACTTATACATTGCGTCTGACCATACACGGCTACAGCACTGAACTTACTGCACTGCATTTGATCATACACGGCTACAGCACTGAACTTACCACACTGCGTTTGATCATACACGGCTACAGCACTGAACTTACTGCACTGTATTTGATCATACACGGCTACAGCACTGTATTTGATCATACACGGCTACAGCACTGAACTTACCACATTGCGTTTGATCACACACGGCTACAGCACTGAACTTACTGCACTGCATTTGATCATACACGGCTACAGCACTGAACTTACCACACTGCGTTTGATCATACACGGCTACAGCACTGAACTTACTGCACTGTATTTGATCATACACGGCTACAGCACTGAACTTACCACATTGCGTTTGATCATACATGGCTACAGCACTGAACTTACTGCACTGCATTTGACCATACTATGCTAAAGCACTGAACTTACTGCACTGCGTTTGACCATACTATGCTACAGCACTGAACTTACTACGTTGCGTTTGACCAAACATGTCTACAGCACGAACTTACACTGCGTTTGACCATACACGGCTTACCACACTGCGTTTGTATTGCCAATGGCAGCCACACTGCTTATTAGTTTGATCCTACGTTTCAAACCAAATACAAAACAAACAAAACAAAACAAAAGATGTAAATATATTTTTTGCTCTGTTGGCATTACAAGATGGGTGGAAAAAAAGAAACCACTTAATCTGATGGACTATTTGTTTTTGCTCACTTTCTCTATCATAAAAAAAAAGAACCAGCATAACAGCTCTAATATGTATGTAATGCAACCCAGTTAGATTATAATGTAATAAATTTCAGATAAATAAGTTCACTCTTGCAGTTAAGGGAAAAAAATCCAACAAAAAGCAAGCTGACAGCACATCAAAGGAACATGGACCTCTAGTTGTGGTAAGCAAGCACAACAGCAGAAATGGACAGTTTCAGACCATGAACAATTTGTGCTGGGGTGTGAACAATCTACCTTGCTCTGTAAATAATATTACTTACATGTATGAAAAATATCTGAATGTTTTATTTCAGGAAGTGTCAAACACTTTGCTTTTTATGGCTGTGCACCAGGTATGTCAGGTCAGTCATGAGTGCCTGTAAAGTGGTTGTGGTTTGTCATGGGAGGGTTGTGAACAGTTTTTCAGGTAACACACAATATAACAAATGCCTCATCTCTCCAAAGAAACAACACAGACATGGCTCATTCAAAGCCATACAAAAGGATGGTAACAGCAAAATAAGCACACATACACACATTATAAAAATAAATAAAATAAAAGACCTTGTGTTTGTAAAGTGCTTAGAGCTTGGTTTCTGATTGAGAATAGGGGCTACAAAAAAAATGTATTAATATTACATCAATCAACATAACATGCTCATGAAACAGGTCACTGTGGTTTATTTGCCCGATTTTCTCTCCTAAGAAACAACAGTCATATCTTATTCCTAGTCATACACAAACACTGTAACAGCCACACACACATATACACAAAAACCAACAGAAGCAATGTCCATTTTCAAAGTGTTCAAAATAGCAAGCCGTAGACAAGACAGTGTTCCCTTACCTGTCTACAACTTGAATAGTGCCAGAAACCACAGGGGTAAGGAAGAGAACACTTCCAATAGGCTGAAGAACCCAGGCATACAATGGCTAACACAGGTTGCTTCACTGATAGCTGAACATAACTTGTGAATGTGAAAAAAACTGGTCTGGAGTTTTCAGACTGCTTGTTATTTCAAGTGTTGTTGTTTTTTCCCAACCAGTACTTGTACCCAGATTCAAACCGCTTGAGTGCGCATCCATTCATAAACATTACTCACACATATTCTTGCATGTATGCTCACACTATGTACAAAACATTCCACATCAAACACTGTGACCTTGATGAAGGTATTACTAAGATTGGGTTCAATGGTTCATATTTGGGGGAAAACCCCCACAAAAATTCAAGAAACTTTATGTACCCAATCCCAATCTGAATGCACACCAATGTGAACCATATTTTTCAAGCAACAAGATACTTTGGAGGAGTGGGGTGCTTTTCCTGACTAAATACAATGTCTTTCAGCTGTGTGTGTGTGTGTGTGTGTGTGTGTGTGTACACACACACACACACACACATATACAGTGGTTTGGACTGTGCAATGTGGTTTGGACTGTGCAATGAACAGGTTTTCATGGCTCTGCTTAAAGCTCTGATCATGCCTACTGATCTAAAAACACTAAGAACATCACAGAGCTTATCTTTTCCCCCCCTTACATTTCCAAACCATCATTTTATTTATTCCCATCTCAAAAACGTTTTTCTGCTGCTTTGTTTCTGTTCATGTAGTCATCTCTAAAATTCTGCAATGTGTGAACAGTACAAGGATTTAATCATATGAGAGATTGATAGTTTTTTGTTTCAACATGGCATCAGTAGGTGTGTACGACTATGTTCACTAGAACGTGCAGTTTGCATGTGCTTTGTGCCAAACTTCTTCATACTTGAGCACCAAGAGTCAGACGCATGGCCTACATGTCAACTGACGTGTTAACATCAATGTTTTCAGCTACACTGACACTGAACCAGCAACTGATTTTTAAAATACATGTCAGTACAGCTCAAAAGGTGGTCATAACTGATTTACTGTTACTTCCATTAGTGCGTAATCAAAGGTGACCAGTTTACTTCTAAGACTGAGAAAAATGCATGACTTGTAGCCCCCCAAATATGGTTATGTTAATTTCATTCAATTTCAAATCACCTTTGGGAAAACAACCAGGACTTATTGTTTACAAGTGCTGCATCTCAGAGGATAAAGTCCAGAGAAATGGTGCAATAGGCCCAGCTTTTAAGTTTTATTTTTATTTAGAGAATACATTTTAAGAATGATTTTTAACACCCTATCTTTGAACAGCACAAAAAAGGTGAACTGTGAGCAGGAACAGGAAGAGCGAGAGAAGAAGGAAAGCAGGAAATATGTATTTCCATTGAAAGTGTCTCCTGTCAATTGTATGTTAAGTTCTGTCATTTTCAGAATTTATGATCACTGAATTTGTGAAGCAAGTCAAAAACATTTTCAAAGTGAACAACTTCACATACATGTGGAGAATAAATTTGCTCTCTCTTTCTCACACACACACACACACACATATATATATATATATATATTATATACAAGTAGGCTGCAGTGAATGGTATAGCTTAAGATTATAAGTGTGCAGTAAAGTGCAACAAAATGGCTACAACTCACTCACACACCCAGACATTGTGCTACATGACTATTACTATTATCACTGGCACACATGAAGTGCCCACAAACTGGAACAATCTACACAAAGATAAAATAATGTGACTGACAAAACTCACATGTGGAAGCATTAACTCCCCCTGTCTCGGTTGTTAGCTCTATATACAACCATTCATAAGTGCAATTAAAACTGTTTCTTTGGAAGTCAAATTTCAAGGCCTCGATGGGCACCATTTCTCGTCCCAAATTCTAAATATATTTAATAAAAAAAGCAACATTAACCATTCCCAATACATGTTATCAAAGAGAATATTTATAATGAGGAGAGAGAACGCAGTGTTTTTAAGTTTCCATTTCACAACAAATCTACATGTTCACACAGAAGGATGCTTTCCTCAAGAATATGATTTTTTATGGCCACAACCTAGGTGTCATGCGACCATGTTCTTTTCCACAGAATTTTGCCAAACACAACTCCTTCCGTGCCCTTATTAGAAGTGAGTGCAAAGTACATGCTGTCCTCTGAATCTTGACTATGTACAACATCCAGTCTGAAATACAACCATCAGGATGCAGGAAAATCCATGTCACATTCTGGACATAAACTTCACTCAACAGTCATCAACTCTCACCACTTGTTCATACAGAATCTACACTTTCTAATATGGAATATTTGTTTTATAAATATGATTTTTGTGTTTTTGTTTTATTGTCAGAAATATACCTCTTCTCTGAATGACTGCTTTTCTTGCATTCAACATGTTTGGAAGCATTGCACACAATCAATTTTGCAGCCATTATCAAATGAAAGTGTACACAGGATATCTAGCCAAGGACTGGAAACAAAGATTTATGTGAATCAGGTATTCTGCACTGATTTTGACTGCATGTCTGGTCTCAAATCATGTATACACTTGCTTCAAACTAAAAATCAACCTTCTAAATACAGCGTAATGAAAAGAAAGTGTCCAAACCATTCACACTTTTTTCTCTTTCTTTCTTCACATCTCTTAACTGCTAATCACATCAGGTTAAAAAAAAACAAACAAACAAAAAAACAAACAAACCACAAACAAACAAAAAACCAGGCACTTTCTCTTGCCATTGAAATTCATCACCACTTGTCTTCCATAAAACAGTCACTAAACTGTGTATCACTCTGGCGAGGATAAAGGCTTGGGCAGGGTCCTGATCAAAGCCAAACGCAACTGACACAGGGAAGTACTTACCAATTTTGGCTTGTGAACCGTGACATCTGGCATCACTGCTCTTTTGTCTTCCGAACATAACCCCCCCCCCCCCCCCCCCCCCGGCCAAAACCACTGTTGATTCTTTAATTACCGGTACAATTCCACTGGGAAATAGGTGTCAGCTCATGAGGAGTTGGACTGGCAAGCTCGACAATAGTTCTGATTCAGAATTCCCATCTTATCAAAAATAATAGCATTTAGAACTTAGAAGAGAGAATTAGAACAATAATGAATATCAGTGGAAAATATCAAGAGTATAGCAAATCCTTTTCCATTTCGATTCTGCTTCACTGAGGCTCCTCTCCTTACATCATAAAAAAAACAACAACAACAAACAAACAAAAAAACAACATGTGAGAACCAGCCTTTCATCGTCTATCTTTGTTACACTCTGGTTTAAAAACAACAATAACATCCAAGGACTGAAGGCGACCCCACCCCTCTCCTCCCCAACTTTCCTCTCCCCCAACTACTCACCCTCCTCAAAGCTGAATGGAGACAACACTGAATGGTGCAAATTCACTTTACACACATTAGTGTCAACAACTTGAGACACTTGTATTCAATGCTGTGTGAAGAATAGGACTTGGCTTAGACTGTTCTACAACCTACTCACAGGACACACTGTGATACAAGCATCTGGCAGACCTTTGCTGGACAACATTCACACTGTACATTCCACAACCTCAACCAGCCAAAAATGGTGACAGAAGATGTCTTTTTTTTCTTTTTTCTTTGCCAGTATATAACATCACATTGTAAATGGGGAACCTTACACCATTTCATGAGGGGGCTGGCGCGGCTTTACAACATACAAAACTGTCAAACTTCACGTATGTACAATTTATTGCCAACAACAAAAAATGGTATTGTTTTCAAAAAAAGATATTAACAGTCTTACCTTACATGCAACAAACCAATAACAAATGATTTTTTCACAGTCTTATCTTTCATGCAACAACAATAGCAATCACTTAAGAATTTTCAAGCTTTCTTTGCCACAAAATCATAACAGTAGTTTTCTCAACCGTTCTGTGCAAAAGACACACAAATCCAAGCACTCATTCATTCTGATTCTTTTTTTAAGTGGTCAAAAGTCACATACTGGCACATCAAACTCTCTCATCACACAACACACTCCCATGTTTATTCAACCATTTGGCAGCATCAAGTTTCTCAAATCATTGCCCACTTCCACACTGTTCCAAATTTAACTGTCAGATTTATACATTCCAGTCAGACTAGCTTGCCCCTCACATGAACACATTTTCAAAGATATTATTCCAGGTTAAATGAAGAGCTTGCAACCAGCATTACCTTGTTTAAATCAAAGCATACAGTAATCAGTCTTGAAGGCTGAAATTTACTGGTAACTACTTTCATGTCATCAATTGTATCCTATTTTACAATCAAGAACTTATAGTTAATTGATAATCTGAAAAACTGGTGAATCTCAACAGTGCATTTTACTGTGACTGGAAAATATGAAGATCTATTAAAAACAATATCAAAAACAAGCTAACCTCATCTTCTCTTGAGGAATCGCAGGTCATGGTGCAGTTTAAGCAAAAAATAAATAATTTTCCAACATTATTTACTGGGATTTATTTCCCGCATTTCTTTTTAAACTGATAACCAGTCTGAATAAATCTCACCCAAATACTTTGACCACAGGTCATGTTCATCTTTCAATCCCCCCTTCTTCTCCCAACCTCTGCCTCTCAGGTCATGTCTTCTAGTCCACAATGTTCGTCTTCCAAAACCAGCCCACTCCCTTCCCCCCTTAATTCAAAAGAAATTCATGGTGAAACTGCTAGTGTAAATGGCAGTTATGCTTGTCATTTTCTGACTGCAGACACTTTGCCAACCTTCTTCAACTATCCCGTAATTCTTACTATACAAGTATATTGATATGATGTACAGCATGAGACCTGAACAGACTCCAATTTTTTTTTTTTTGCAATGCTGAGAGCAAGACATTCTTAAAAGTGTGTAGACTAGTTCACAGGCTGGAGGAAAGAACCGTCTGTGAATAGGTTAATGTTAAAAAAAATGCTCAGTTACTGTGAAAACATATTTCAAAATCTGATGGAAGATAAAATGCCATTTAACTGGTCAAAATATGTTCAGGACACTAAATCTGTGAAGTGAACATAAATAATGTACAGAATGGCGCAAATGGACAATCTGGAGAGAAAAAAAAAGAAAAAAAAGAGAGAAGAAAACTATAACAATCTAAAGTTATCAGTACACAAAACCTTACATACTGATTTTTATAACTGTGTACAATCCCCATTATCTTGGCTACACACTGAAGGACAGTGTTGTAAAAGGCATGCATATATTATCTTATATCTCATGTCTCTAGTGTTTTGTTATTCCAAATCTTTTTTTTAATCAAAACTTTTTTTTCTTATAAACTTAACATCACTGATATTTGATTTATGTGATGTTTGAAACTTACATTTCTGAGGACTTTTAGTCTCTCAATATACAGCATTGCTAAGTGTCTTTTTTCTTCTCCAAATATGATTCTTTAAAGTTCTAGAGAAAATTCTGAATGATAAGCATTCATTTATAATTCCAGGAATAGACCCCAACACTAGACAACTGCACACCCATACACAGGAGGGCAACTGCGTCGCCACTAATTCACAGCTTCACATGTAAGCCAAAAGTTTTTGAACAGATACATGCCAAAAATCAGCACAAGATTTTAAATACTCTAATAAACCAATTTCAAAAATGCCCTGTACACACATCATTCAATGCATATATACAAAACATTTTCCTTTTAAATCACTGAAGCACATGTGCCTGGTTCCCTAAGTGACATCATGTCTTCATCAAAGAATAGTATCTGCATCTAACACTCACAATCTGCTGGCAGTGCAGTAACCCCTTTCTCCCTTCATATCAAGCACACACGATCCAACCTCTACTGTAGACCTAGACCTAACCCCCGAAAGCTGCTTCTTGGAGAAGCTTTCTCAGCGTCTTTTGTTTCTAACAGTGGATAAACCCTAAAGCTGCTTGGAAGACAAGCTTAGTCAAGGTTTCTGCTTCTGAGGTCGGCCACCCTCTGCCACTACACGCCGCACTTTGGAGCCTTCAATGCTGTCCCTGACGAGCACAGGCAGATTGGAGCCTTTGAAACTCAGACGCCCCCCCGTGGAAGGGGTCGGCAATCGCTCACTGGCACGACTATCTGTCACCCCTTCTTGCGACTCCGAGCCTTTGGTGGCCAAAGACAACCGCACTGGCAGTCTGTCCTTGGGCCGACCTGACCCCCTCACATCTGAGAAAGTAAGAAAAACAGAACACAAAGAAACTCAAAAAGCAAGAGGATCAGAGTAAAATGAATGCAACAGTCCACTAGGGCTGTCACTTGATGGCTCTTGCCACAGATGAACAAGAATGAGCAATGGACTTCATGAACCGATGGACTGTGTGAACCAATGAACGTCATGAACCAATGAACTTCATGATCAATGACATGATCACAAGAGAAAACCAGACCTTGAATGAATGAAACCAGAAGGTTAGCCTCAAAGTACAATACTGACAGAGGCCGCATTCCAGATATATATATAGAGATAAAATAAAATATAAGGGAAAGCATTCACCAAAGACTGAAGCACAGCATGCAGAATACAAGAATTAGAATAAGAAACGGACCCAGGGAACCAAAAGCATGCAGCATGTACCTGAAGGACATAAGTGGAAAAAGCACTTCTCTACACCAGAACAGCTTGGGTGCAATAGTCCAACACTCAATGGAAAAAAAAGGAAGAAAAAAAAAGAGGAAAAAATGTGCCCATGACCACAGGACTTGCTACCAGAGCCAATAAACAATGCCACTACCACTGCTGTTTTCCCAGCTGTGCACTGTGCAGAAATAAGGTACAGGTGACTTCCTGGTTCTATGCAAGTTAAAGCAACCATTAATCTCCATTAGAACTAAGCAGTCAGCAAGTACTTTTTGTTTGTTTCTTTCTTTTTTAAACTCACAACTAATTTGAGTTAAACAGAACAAACAAAGCACCAAAATATCTTTAGATCCTCTCAAAATAGTCCTTTAAAAATGTGTTCATTAACAATGGGGAACACACACACACACACATACCTATGAACACATACCGCTGACATGCAAACACAAGGCACAGCACAGCATTATACTTGCTTTATATCATTTTCTTTATGGTACACAGCTTTCGATGGCAAGCCTGCATTAATGCTGTAAAAATGATGCGAAAAAAAGTTGCAAAAGACAAACCCTGCAAACTTTTGACCTGCACATTCAGTGGCTCAATTCCATGAAATCAGGATATGTTTCATGTGCACTCTCAAACCCCTCACAGGGAACCACACACTAACAAAAAATAACATAATAACTGACTGGAACCGTTGTTTTATTAGGAAAACATGCAGAAGGATTTATTCATATTTTTGTCTGTTCAAAGCAGCCAAGTAAAGCACATATAGGAGGAGTATAAGTATTAAGTGAGGCAGAATTAGCACACTATGGTCAAGCACGCAAGTCTGCAATTATTATCAATCATCATCGCAAGGAAGCTGAAAACAAAAAATAACCTTCAATATAATATGTGAACAATTTGCTTTCATCTGAATGAACCGAGAATGGTGGGAGATAGGTTGGGTCAAATAGGGACTGTGCACTGTATGTGACAAAGGCTCCCATCTCATTGGCCAGATAATTAAGACTGCAAGTATCTCTCCATCTTGCTGGCATATTTTACAGCAGTCAGAGAATCCATTGGGTAAATGGGCCTGCAGAAATGTCCTTTTTAATTTTATAGTCACTACTCAAAGAAGCCCACAGGTGTCTCATGAGTGTACTTCCCTCTCAAAATACAAGCCTTGAACAAGTTGAAGGGCATTGCCTCCTGTCTTCATCCACACTGTCCAAGATGTTCAACAGAGGCTTTACTATAGTAATTACGGAAGAAAGGGGTCCCCAGTTCTTGGCCTGGAATTCCGCCAGAAAGCACAGTGTGGCCTGGCTATCCCTGAGGAAAGCAGTGGATTTCAGTCCTGCCTCTGTTGGTGGCTGAAACCAGGAGGAAGATGGTCATGTAGAACACCTAAAAATGAAGTGAAACCAGATGCTCTATTCTTCTTTGTAGAGATAATCCAAGACCAGAAACTTGTCCATGCTGGAAGCCCTTTTGGGTAAACTGGTGACTTCCTGTAGGAGGAAATCCTCCAAAAAGGAAGAACCATGAACTGCTGGAGTCTTTAACTCACTGCAGTACTGTCAAGGTTTGGAGATGCTCTTTAATCTGCCAGGACATGAACTTGCTTGCTATATGAGATGGAACGTGAGGGAATAGTTTAAAAGTCTCATACGGCTGGGGCCTCATGCCTGAAGAAAAAAAAAAAAAAAGCAGCATGAGGCTGGGCTGCTGAGACAAAGCTCTGCTGCTACCTATATCTTGTGTCCAACAAACTGGAGTCTAAATACTCAACTTCCGTGTATACCCACTGTGCACTGTCTGATGACAGACACTGCAGGCTGGCCATCAAAATGACCAATAAGGCCAGCCATAGGCTGGTCCCCAAACATTTATCACAGCAGGGGCCAGTCAAAGATCAGTACCTGTATTTTCCCTCACAAACCAACTGGCCTAAATATTTTCCACAGGTGTTTATCCAAGACCACCATGAGCAGTGATCAGGGCTCAACATAGCGGTTGACCGACTGCCCGGGGCAAGTAGACCATTGTGGCAGGCAGGTAATGTCCTTAGCGAACTTGTCCAACAGGGCAAGTTATATTTTTTCAAAACTAGCAAGTGTTTTCAAAAATATCCATCACACTCCCAATACTGATTGTCAGATTCTCTTCGTGAAGCAGATGATGTACTGAGTTGGACTTTGACAAGTGATTACCGGAAAAAGAGAGATATGCAGCTCTAAAAGATGATTTGCCACTGGTTGCAATTTTTAGAGAATCACTGGCAGTTTTTCTTAAAGCATAGTTCGTCTTCTGCCCACCACACATCACATAACTCAAAATCACATTGCAACAGACTCTAGTGTTGTTCCACTTTAAAAACAACAACAAAAAAACTTCAATGAGAAAATCGATCTTCGTGACTAAAACCCAAAACTGAATATTGCAAACAGCAGAAGACTGTCTACAAAGAGGAGTGAGAATGCAGTTTTCAGCAGAAATGGCTGAAAGAATCTCCATGGCTGACAGTCAACTGCGAAAACATGCGAAGGGCAGTATTTTATCAAGTGAGAGAGAAAACGTGTTTTAGCTCTTCAAAACAACATTCATTTTTTGTGAGACACAATAAAACAAACATCAGTTAAAGAAGAGGGTTTGACTGCTTCTTTCTCTGTGGGTGTGGGTGTGTGCACGTGCACATATATGATATATGTAAGTTTATGAATGCACTGTGGGCAAGTGCAAAATCTGTCTGGGCAAGTGAATTTTCCAGTGACTTGCACTGGGCAAGTGGGGAAAAAAGTTAATGCCAAGCCCTGAGTGATCCATGCCTGGAGGGTCATGTGTAATGGAAAGTCTACTGGACAGCTCAATGGATGTTAACTGCAGCACTGAATGCTCACCACTGCCAGAGCCAGACAAAATTACACATTCTTCAATTAAATTAAAGCTTTCACACAGTATTTCAGGTGGCTGCATCTTTCTAAACTCAACCTGGATTTAAAAAAAAGTTTTCACATGCTTGGATTACAATATGGACATCTTGAATGTAAACAAAAAATATTTTTGACTAATCTGAGGAGCTCCAAACTGGAGAACAGAAATACAGTAACTAGGAAAAAAAAAAAAAAAAAAAAATCAAGGAATTAGATAAAACACACTGAACAGAATTACAAAGTATCATCATAGAAAATCGTCAAAATTGAGCTGACCTAAATTTGAATAATAAGGTCATATTATTTGGAACAGAAGAGAACAGCAGAACTGATGACATATTTATGATAGATCTTATCCTACTACTTGGGAAATTCTTTATATATAGTTGCAGAATAAACAAACTTAGACCACATATCCAAATGTTCTTGACATTTAACGACTAGATATAAAATTGAAAAACATGCACACCTACTAAACATGCAAAAGCATGAATTTGTTATAAAATGGCTGCCATACATGAACCTGACAGAACAATGAACTTTGTCAAACTAGTTTTACAATACATTAGTTAAAGGAAACTGACTTTCTGTTTCCCCAATGTTATTTTATTCTGTTATTTATTGTTGATATTTTTGTGTCCTTTGTCTTGTGGCGGTACAAATTCATACCTCGAGTGTATTACACTGCCTATTTAGATGATGAAAAAGTGCAGTATGGACACTCATATGAAGAAATTTCCTACCTGTGCACACCGAGAAAGTGCCCCAAGTTTTGTCTCTTTTCCCCCAAATTTCTTTATTTACTTATTTATTTATTTATTTGTGATCACGTTTGTTTCTTTTTTTTAAATTTTTAATTTTTTTTTGTTGTTTGTTTGTGTTTTTGTTTTTCGTTTGTAACAAAGTGCATATTTAGAACAGTGACCAAAAAAATTATGTAAAATATGCACCATGTATGCCCTATGTTCTTCTGTATACGTCTGTCTTGTTACACTTTCTTTTCCTGCTATGCATTAAGTTAATGTAATGTATTGTATTCGTACTGTTTAGTTATATTAAGATTTGTGCAATATAAACAAAAATTGAATGAATAAAAATTTCTGAAAAAGAAAAAGAAAAAAAAAGAATAAAAGTATTTATTGTGTGTCTGCGGGATGCACACAACGTAACAAAAAACAAAACAAAACACACACACACAAATATAATTCATATCGGTGGCAAAGAAATGCAATTTTAAAAAAGAGACATGGAAAGAGGAGAGGGCAAAGATGGGGCTGGGAGAGGTAAAGGCAGGGCAGTGTTGTCGCCACATTTCTTATTTCATGTTCTGAGGAAATGATGTGGGCTAAGTTAGCTTCTATTTCAGCAAAATGAAATAGGTACACATTTTGTGCATGTATATATGTGAGAGTATGACAGAGAGAGAGAGAGAGAGAGAGAGAGAGAGAGAGAGAGAGAGAGAGAGAGAGAGAGAAAGCGTGAGAGTGAAACATGAGAATAAATGCAGGCAGTTGATGAAACAAGAAGAAAGACTATTCTTCTCCCTGATGATACTCAATCCAATTCATCCAGCTAAAATCTATGCAGTGAGAGAACATGTAGACTGATCAATATTATCATTATACAAAGCAATAAACAAATAACAAAGAAATTCTGTGACATCCATGGACAACCATGAAATACATTTATAGGTGATACAGGGTAAAAACACCTACTAGAGCAGGTGCAAACAGTGACAGTATTCAAGATGCCTGCAAATAATGCAGAATGCTGAAAATCACTGCTAAAGTACTATGCATGCAACAAAAAACCACCAGTTAATGAGATGCAGACTCAAAAAGTATATTGTCACCCGCGATAGAAATATAGTCATTCCTGTCTCTTCAGCTGAAATCTAGAGGATCCAATGTTTGAATACTAAACCTAATTCATGCCTTGAATCCATGCCCCCCCCCCCCCCCCCCCCCCACACACACACACCCCCTTATGTTTTTTTCTTTTCCTGTTTATAACAAAAAAAGCACTATGAACCATCCACAACACACCTCCCTATCTTGGTACATTTCAACTACCAAATGTAAATTCAAACTGCAGGCAAAAGAGCATGATCCAAATTCTGCTTTGTTGCAAAAATTTTTATTTTCTCCACTAGCCATGGTATAATGAAAACACTTCAAAGTTCAAGAAAGAAAAATACTATTCCTCATGCATAACTTCAATATTTTTTTAAAAGAAAAATTAATAATAGGGCAGCAGTGCTCATACACAGTATACTGTAAAGCAAAGAATCCTGAAATCATTAAGTGTGGAAAAGATCCAGTTGATAGCCAAATGACAGAATTAAAAAGCAAGGTTATATTAAACCAGGTGTGGAATGAGTGGAGAAATTTGATGTAGCGTTGTGTGTGTGTGTGTGTGTGTGTGTGTGTGTGTGTGTGTGTGTGTGTGTGTGTGTGTGTGTGAGAGAATAAATGGTCATAAAATTGCTTTTTCCTCATGAAAACGAATGTCTGCAATCTGAGCAGAAAAACAAACATCTGACACATTAGCAGCTGAGGTCATAAACATGTCCAGCACATGTTCCCATTTCGGCTTTTCAAAACCCAAACAGGTTCTGATTCATTCTTTAGTAATTGTATTCTGTATTTTTACAATAGCAAAAATCAGTACTGCATGTGACATGCATAATAAATAATCCCACCCCATTTGTGAATGTTGAAAAGCTCTAGCCCATCGTTACTTGAAGTAACTGTGCTTTATGGAGTACATGGGGATACGATTGAACATGTACATACAAAGTACTTAAAAAATATTAAAAATGTGGGTAAAGCACATGCTCTCTCTTTTCTTGCATCAAATGCGATGACAGCACAGGATAAGCTACCCTGTTCCTCCTCACAGTCTCAAGAAACAAATGTGATCACCTATATCAGTATATGCACTCTTGACCCTGTGAAAGTATGATGCTTGACAATGAAACCCTGTCAGTGCCATGAAGGAAAAAACATAATGAATTTTCTTCTTCCACATTTGTGGGCTGCAACTCCCATGTTCACTCATGAACATGTATGAGTGAGTTCTTACATGTATAATCGGTTTACCCGAACATGTAAGCAGCCATACTCTGTTTTTAGGGGTGTGCATGCTGGATGTGTTCTTGTTTCCGTAAGCCACCAAACGCTGACATGGATAACAGGATTTTTCATGTGTGTATTTGACTTTCATGCATATACACATCGTCACATGATGATCAAGGATCTGAAGCCATTTCTTTGTGTGTTTTTTGTTGTTGTTATTTTTGGCCTGAAGTTTCAATTGATTTTCTTGGATTTATTAACATGCTACTTATATAAAGCCACTGGGGCATCTTTATTGTTGTTTGTGGATCATACCACACAAGAATACAGACAGGAAAAATAAATGTATCTGTGACCTATTTCCCCTTATTACGGTGGCTGAATTCCCCCTTCTTTTCTGCACTACAATATAACAACTATACGTAACAAGCTTTCCACAAAAAAAGCTTTTCTCATTTACATAAAAGAGGTAGAAAACTTTTCAAACTGAATTAAACATACCACAAGATGCATAGCTGTGCATACATACATAAGAACTGAATGTTCATGAACTAAGCTGAGGTGAATCCACATACAATAATGGCATTATGATGAATGAAATACTGCTTGTTTTTTGGGACTTTCACTGATTAAGGCATTAATGAAAAAGGTATGATAATGAATGACAAAAAGTCTAATATACTGACAACAACAAACACAGAACATCTATAGTTATAAAAAAAACAAAAAAACATATACACACACAAACAAACAGATTACAGAAGTTAAATTTTTAAAACAAAGTGCTATCAAATCAAATATGTATAAAATTGAAAGGGAAAAATGAATGATTTACACTGAAAGCTGCAAAGAAATCACAACTTATGGCAGCAACGAACACCCTGTCAGAAAGTACATAATCATGTTGTTAACAGCTGGTACAGATAAATATCTCTAAATCAAAAGACTGGACTGCAGTAAAATCCATGTCATCATCACAATCTGCATTTTACTTCTGTATTTTCTCCAACTTCCAATAGTGCTGACCTCTGATTCACTGACCAACTGATTAGGATATCTACCTGGAGGTTTAATGATCTTATCAAGATGAAAAGGGGGTTTGGTCACAATGGCACCTGGACGAGTTCTTTTCCTCCTTACCCCCAGTTTACTTTTTCTCTTTTACAAGAGTGATGTCTGTAGTCTAATGAGTGGGGCAGGAAACACAAAACTGTCAGTGTTGTCAAATGTATCCGATTTTTTGACACATGCGACATCATTCCCAACCTCCGATCCCCTTTTCACATAACACATAAACAAGTAAAACATCAGTATATATATATTCACTTTTTATTTCACACAATGATTCCATTGATTTTGACATCAAATAATCCACGGCAAAATTCTGATACATTCACACAATGCTGATATATTGTTTTTAGCTGAAATCAGACTACAGTAGAGAGTAACTGTAAATTCAGTGTTCCCTGTTATTCATATTTTGTCAGAAATAATTTCAGTTCTATTTTGACATGGCATCTTGAATAAGACCATGACAACATGATTTTTGTTACAAGGGCACTTATTTTTACCACCAGTGAAAGCTGCTAGAACATAATACCAACTTTAAACACAAACGATGGCCAAAAGGAAATTTTCTTCCTGAAATACGTATGTGTAATTAAAAATCAGAATGCTAACACTGACCAACTTTGCATGAATCAAATTGAACCCTGCCCACAGAATGATTCTTCAGCCCCACACACCAGTACAGAATGAAAGCAATCTGAAAATACTGAGGACCTAGCCACTACTGGACTGGTTAGCAAAACAGGTCTTTAACTTGAGGCTTCAAATACATTTGCAAATTAGATTTCAAACAGATGAGATTAGGCAGTATGTTCACAGCTCACATTCATAGCATGCTTCCATAAACTTAGATCTCATTAAAATGTATTAATGTCGGTCTCTGAACTTTTGTTGATTCAGGGTATTATTAACACACTCAAAGTGAGACACAGCAACTTGAAGAATCTTGGCAGGTCATGATTTATTTCCTTTAACAAACTAATTGCAACAAAGAAGCAGAAGTTTATCCTACAAAATTAGATTACACTCAAAATACAAAATTTGTATCTGTCACTCTGTTAAGACACAGTAAATATGGGCTACCAGGTAATCAAGCACTTGCATATTATCTGTAACAATGTGTACAAAAGAACTGGTACTATAAGTAAAAACTGCAAAACAGTGAGGAAAAAAAAAAAAAAAAAAAAACACCTGAAGAAAAAAAGGGGGAGGATAAAAATACAAAAGCTATATCCACAAATATGATGAAGCACTGACTGTAAAAAAGGCAGCAAGACCTGCTGTGAATGTGAAAGACTGGAGACAGCAACAATGCCAATTAACTAATCAGGATGAAATAGTGTCCATTTTCTATGGTACATTTTGCTTTCATATTATAAGTGTTTCACAGCAGGTTTTACTTGTGAACATGAAAAAGCTGACACGTCACATCAATACCAGCCAAACAAAAGGACACAAATCTTTTTCTTTTTTTTTTTTAATGTATATTTTCTTCTTTTTTTTTAACAATGAGATAAAACAAGACAGAAAAGAGATAAATTTGATGCAAATTACTGAATAGTAAAGGATTATCTTGCTCTATTTCATATGTAAAGAAAACCATGGCACTTCCACAACTAAACAGCTAGGCCTACATTTCCAAGATGATTTTCTTTAACATCAAAGGAAACAGTATTACAAATTTATCACCAGCAACAGTACCTAAGATCCCTCCAATGACTGATGTCCATCCCCCATTTTCCCCTCAAGACCAGTATTTCTCATTCTCTTACATGGTCATCGCTAAGTAAAATGTAATCAATTGATTAGTCCTAGTCATTTCAATAGTTTACATTTAAAACAGCAGACTAGAATATATGGCAAGTATATCTCAGACCGTATAGATACAAAATATGACATGTTAATTAAGCAATGTTTCAAAGAATATCTCGGGTTTTTTTTTCAGCATGTTGAATCAGGGATCAGTTACACCGTCAAGCTCATGGTAATGAAATTTGTGCTTGAATAAAACATATGGCCTGGTACTTACTTAGTGTTTCTCAGATAGGTAGTCTGCGTAGGGCAAACAGAAACACATGCAAGATCTGTAGTTTCAACACTGGCACACAATTAATACATCATTCTTTCACAGCAGCTCCCCAAACAAGGGAACCTCACTGATAACTTTCCCAGATTAACCATCTATATTTTGAGAACCCCCTGAGCATTTTGATGAATATGCATCTTTTTTGGCTGATAGCTGTTATGAGAAAGCACTCCGCCCCCCACCCTTCCTTCACTTGACTACTGCTGCACACAATTAGCAAAAAGTGGCTGAGGTTGATTTCAGCAGCTAAAGCTTCAGCTTCCCAATGAAGATTTAGGCCAGTCTGCGTTCAAGCATTGTGAACATGTAAATGCAGAAGGAGTGTTAATAAAAGATGATAAGAGCACAGAGACAACAATGACAGTAACGGACACCTGTACCCACACACACAAACACACACATCTACCATCCACACCACACCTGCACACTGATGTGACTTGAATGAAACACAAACTACACACTCCACAGAAGCTGTAAAACATAGCTACTTACTGTTGTAGTCGGCAGGCGTGGGTACTCCTTGCAGGCCCATCTGCTCAGGACGCGTTCTGCCTCCTGGAATGGCCATCCCCTGCACTCCCCGTGCTGTGGAACTGTGCATTTTACGGTCTCGCTCCAGCTCCTCTGTCCCACGTCCACCCTGCACCACATTCCCATTCATATGCAAGCACAAAAATATACATACATCAGTTGAAGCTCCAACTATTGACAAGACATATAGTGTACAACTTCAAGTCAGCAGTCAATGCAGCCTGTCCTTTTTGTGTGTGGATGATCATTTCCTGACCTGTGGTGAAACGAACCTGATAATGGACATGGGATTTTTAACTGTGGAGAAAAAGGCAATAACTGAATGTGGAAACCTGATGGGACTTGTATGCATTTAATAGGAAAAAAGGAAAAGAAAAAGATCTGATGAATGGGATATCAGAAACAGAAAAGAATTTAAAAGACTCCACTGCATAAACACTTGACACACATAAACAAACATTACAAGTACTATGAAAGAGAAAAGCATTATTAGACTGCCACATACACAATAAAATAACACGACTGTTGATCATCACTCCACATAATATCTTCTTTCAACAAATTCAGAACAATTTCAGACAAACTGTTCAAATCAGATTTGGATTTAAAACAGAAGTCCACCAGAAAACAGAACAGATGACAAACACTTTTGAGAAGAGCAAAACACTGACTTACAAATTTCAACATATTCCAGTCAAAGACATAGTCGTATGTGAACCCTTGGCGGTGGAAGAGATTCCTGAACAACTGTCGTAAGTAGGAGTAATCTGGCTTGTCATCAAACCGTAAGGAACGACAGAAGTTGAGGTAGGTGGCAAATTCAGCTGAAAAGGAAAACAAGATAGTCCCATTTCAGGTGAATCTGCAAAGACATGACAAGGCTTTTTCAAAGTATTTCATTATTCTTGATGTAGGATTCTGAATGAAGCTCCCAGCGTGAGTATCTACCAAAGTGCAAACATCAATGTGGCCCAATCTGTAAAATGAATTTGCCCATGCTTCCAATTCGTACAGTAGCAGTGGTGACCTGATTAAATCACTGTACAAAAAAACATGAATACAGATTAATGTTTTTGTTTTTTTCTGGAAGTATAAATTAAAAAAACAAACAAACAACCCCCCACCCCAAAACAACAACAAAACTACTGGTGTATACTACATCAGTCACTGTTCTATGTTTAAACTGATCTCATGGTTGCATTTGCAGAACTTCCAGTCTTTTATAACTTTCTGGCATGGATACTTCATAACAATGGAGCCATCAGCTAAATGAATACTCCCACAAACACCAAACCCTGGGCAAGTAGACAAATGAAGGACTATAAATCATGTTATTTCCTCAAATCTTCAGCAAGCTTATTTTGACATTTACATGCAACTACCATATCCAAAGCTCAGGTAAGCTGTCTCCAGTTTTCTTTTTTCAATACCAACAAGGCTGGGAAATGGTATGTCATGTTGTCTAAAAACCGCAACTGAATGAAACAGGATTTGCCAGTTGTATAACCGCTAACTGAAAATGATGCTGAAAGGATCCAAAGAAATTTTGGATATATAGACTGGAGGTGGATGTAATGAGGTGGGTTTTTTTTTTAATCCAGTAATTTGAATGGCTTGACCCTGGTATCTGATCATACTTTCCTGGTAACAATCATTCAAAAGCAAGCGACACACAAAACTAAATGCTGCAAATAGAGCAAGGCTATATCTTTCACATCATATCCTGACACATATAATTTTAACTGCTTCTAAAACAAAAACATAACAATATACCAACAGAGCATTTTTTTAATGCCTTATTTCATTGATATGGTAGTGTTGTGCATTCACTGAATGTGTAAACTTGAGTAACAAACTTACATGCAGTGGTGCACAAGGATGAATAAACGACCACAACATTTTCCGGCGTCTTCTTAACATTGGTGCAATTAAATCTCTTTGTGCTCTTTGTAAACTGTGTACTACAATATATATAAAAGTATGTTTGTCTGGTGTGCTGTCTCTAAGAAAAAAGGCAAAATCAAACTAGTAAATGTAAAACTAAAAAGAAGACATGTTTCACAACAGAAAATTGTGGGGTGGAGGGGGCAGTAAAATTTTTTTTTTTTTTGGGGGGGGGGGGGGGAGGGGGGGGGGGGGCAGAATTTTTAGCCCTGGTCATAGACGTACTCAGTGCCAGTGATGACATATTTGTCAAAAGAAAACTGGGAGGGGGTTGTGGATGGGGGAGCAGATTTTTCTTTTTTTGTCTGGGAATTATTAGCCCTGGTCATAGAGGTATTCAGGGTCAGTACCAGGTAACAAAGAGACTGCACAGAGTTTGTACTGCACAAAGTCCAGGACACAAACAACTAATATTATCAATTTACAATAAATATCTATTTACACAAAATCAGACATACAAGGAAATCCTTTGCAGAGCTCTTCAATAGGAGTGGACATTTTCTTCTCACTGATGCGTTCATATTTTTGGCGTTTGGTAGCTGCCTTGAGGCCCTGCCAAGGTAAGCTGCCACGCAGGAAGTACATGAAGACATACCCCAACGACTCCATGTCGTCCCTCCGACTTTGTTCTGTTTAGACAGCACATGCACATATATAAAATAAACTGACATCACATATAAACTTTTCCTAAAACATGTCAAACATGAGATATGCTCAATGCTGATAATAGGAACATTTCCACACACACATACACACAAATCAACACCACAGAAGTATATAACTAAGACAGGGACACTAAAAAGTCCAGGGATACTTTTTTAATTTTTTTTTTAACAGAAAGAAAACAATGTATGTCTAAAAACAGAATATTAAAAACTTGAAATAATAAAACACACACACACACAAGTATACAACAAAGACAGGGACGCTAAAAAGTATCAGAATATTAGAAAGTCTGAATAGGTAACTTCTCTTATTTCTGCCGTTTGTTGGTTACAACCCAGTCACTGGGCCATGTCAGGTCTGAAAAGATTCTGGTCAAAAAAAGAATATTCCCATTACTAATCCAAACCGAGCACAAAACGAGAAAGAGATGACAGTGAAAATACAGAAAATGTGGAAACAAAGAGAGCAAAAGACAAGTAAATTTCTATAACAGAATTTCCAGACGGCACAGATACTATTTATAATAGAAAGATAACAAGGCACGTCCAACTACTAGGAGGTTATCGGCCGTAGTTGCTTCTGTTTTCTCCGCATAGGCGGATAGTAGTTTGCACAGTATGTGTAATTAAAATCTTTTTTTAACAGCACCAGTCCCAGTTTCCATCTGTCAGGTTGAATTCATCGAGCAAAATCAAGTTGTCGTTTTTTCAGAAGCTCATTCTTGTATTTTTATGAAGGAGTTATGTATGTATTCGTGTGTATGCAAATATGCACCCCATCTCTGCATATGTATATGAATGAATGTAGTCTGTTATGGCAATTTTTCAAAGAGCACATGAACTCACTGCATAAACTGAGGGGGAAACCCACCCTCCCACCCCCAAACCAAAGATGTCCCCGAATTCACTTGCACAAAAGCCACATTTTGGTCAGCATCCCATTAACTCATGCAGTTGTGCTGAAATAATTTTTTAAAACTGATTTGAGGACTGACACAGTGGCACACCACGATTAACTCATACATTCAGAACTACTGTCCTGCCCAAATATTCCTCAACACACAGATATGCACTGACAACACACACACTGTAAAAACCTGTTAGTCATTCTGACTTACCTATGCCCAGGTGGGTATTGATGCTGGCATAGCGTGCTGTGCCTGTGAGATTCTTGTTTTCCCTGTAAGGTATGTGTTGATGCGTTCGTGCATCTCTGTATTTTTTGGCCAGCCCAAAGTCTATGAGATACACAAGATTGCCTTTTTTCCCCAGCCCCATCAAAAAGTTGTCTGGCTTCACATCTCTGTGGATGAAGTTTTTGGAGTGAATGTACTCAATTCTGCTGATCTGAAACAGACCATTAAAACTGATCAGATGCTTCACCTACATTTAGAAAGAAAGATTACATTTACCTTACTGATCAGTTGCTTTATCTGCTTTTAGAAAGAAAAAAAAGATTACAGAACTTTAGCCTTAGATTTATAAAGGGGCAATAAAATATACAGGACCACTGACACATACACTCACTTCAATAACTACTGAATTCGAAACAGTTTATTCAGGAAAGAAAAACTGCTAACATTATGAGCTGATTATTTTGGTAATATTTGGTCGATTACAATTTACGTAACACAAGTACAACCACATCACACATTCAGATGTTGCATCACCAATGATAACCAGAATGGCTTTCTTTGTCAGTGACACAACAGAACTAGAAGTATATTCCTTCTAACCACTAAGCACCCGCAAAAACATCTGTATTCTCCTACCACTGAGCGCCCGCTTTTCATGGGCATAGGCATTGTAGTTTACGTAAGTGAGACTCTCACAAGAGTCACTGTCTCGATTTTGCCATTCCTTGCTAAGAATGCATCACTTTTCAATGCCCAATTTGGTTAAGTTTTGCCAATATTCTCAATTCTAAGTTAGAAGATGTTTGATGACTGACAAGAGCTTTGGCATATTTCCTCTAAATGATCACTATGATGATGATTTTGAACTGTCTGAATAATTTCTGCATGAGAATCTTGTAGAAGTCGATCATACTGAGTGGCCTATAATACAGTATATATCAACTGATTGAGTTTTGCCAACAGTGACAGTGATAATCACAGAGAAGATGGTTCCAAGTGTGAAGCAACTGTCAAATCTCCAAAACTGATACTGTCATTGTCTCAATGTGTCAGTCGTTGATTTCACTAAAAATATTCGATTGTACACAATCTTCCTGTTTGTGCAAGTTCCATGGATTATATTTCTCTTTTGTTTGTGCTAGTTCCATGGATTTTATTCTCTTTTCTTTACAGACAAGGCTAGGTTCTTTGCTTTTTCTTTCTTTCCACTATCAATGCAAAAATACAGCATCTCTCCAAATGAAAAGAAAAAAAATTCAGCATGTTGATTATAGCTACTCAAGCTGAAGAAGAAGAAAAGATGTGGTGTTAAAACACACAGTAGAGTAGACCAAACTTATTTTAAAGTAAAATGTAATTTTAGTAATGGATTTATCTAAAGTTGATGATCAAATTCTATGGGGGTGGGGGGTGGGAGAAATAACTCAGTGCAACAAAACAAGATGATGATAGTATATTTAATTTTTTTTTTTTTTATAATAATCATCCATCGAAAATTGTCAGAGTTTGGTCCCTTGACATGGGATTTCAATAGTGATTTATGCTCAGTCACTTAGGGGTAATTGGGATATTATTCATATTTGATGCTGTGTCAACATGTGCAAACTAGAATCAATTTCTTATCAATATGACTAGGAGCAGAGGATTTAATACTGTGCGAACAGGTGCTGCCCAGAGCAGTATTTTTTTTGTGTCAGTGTCTTGTACTGGTTTCAAATGACATATAAAACGCTGCATTTTGTCAATGTTTATGGAAGAAAAATAATACATTTGCAAAAACACTGCAGTACTGTTGAGAGAAGGAGGTGGATGGCAGAGGACGGTGACATTTAGTTAATTATGTGTATTATTTTTCTTTCAACAGTATGCATATGTACACACAACTAATAAATGGACCCTCCACCTTTTCATTTCTTTTTCAACAGTACTTACAAAAATCTGAGTTGTCACAATCTTCAAGATTAATTTTTTTTTTTATATCACTATGTTTTTTCTGCAGCACATGTGCTGCTGGTCAACTCCTGACCTGTGTTCTTCATGAAGTCTCTTGTCCAATGTAACAGGAATGTACAGATAAACATATAGGAATAATACTAAATTTGATTCTGTAGTGTAAGGGTAGCATCATTCTTCTTCTGAAAAGCAATTCCCACATTTATGACATGCTGCACACCCCACACACCAGTGTTTACACATGTGTACAGTGTGTTGATGGAATCTAAACCCAGGTGCATTAACATCTTTATTCAGCCTCCACCTCACACCCCATTCCCTTTTGCACCCCCCCCCACCCAACACCCCCCCCTCTAACCCTCCTCCCCCCACCCCCCACACACAGTGACACACAAACACACACACCAGTTGATCAGCCAGCAGTAAGACAGTCTTGAGGCTGAACTTCCGGGAGCAGAAGTTGAAGAGGTCCTCCAGACTAGGCCCCAGCAGCTCCATCACCATCACATTGTAGTCGCCTTCTGCCCCACACCACTTGATGGAGGGGATGCCCACTGCAACAAACACCTTCACTCTTCAACCGCACAGAAACTAAACTCAGGCTGTACAAGTTTTGCCTTGTACTGTTTACCACCTGTAAACTTTCAAAATAATTATTACATTATAAAATAAGAACACTATTAAAAAAACAAGAACAGCTGAACATGAATAAACTGAAACAGATAAACTGATATAGATAACACTTACAGTTATTTCAAATACAAATTGAAAAAGAAAAACCCAACAAAAACAACATACATCATCATGTATTATGAATATTTTGTGAATCACTCTAATTTAGAATTAGAGACAGAATACAGTATGCATTGGTCTAGTAAATCATACAACTTTTTACAAGCACATATGATAAAAAGTGTAACTCTAGTTTCTATCCCCTCCCCTCCAAACAGATGTCTACCATTTTAAACAAAGGGAGAAATGAAAAAAAGAAAAGAAAAAAAAGAAGAAGAAATCAAAATATAACAGCAAAACAGACAAGAACAGAACAGAAAGTCCATGATTATAATGGCAAAGAACAGACCTAGCATACATCTGGCTCCAGAGGTTCTACTTCAAATTTCAATATGACTATGGACTGTATTACTTACCTCCTCCCTGCATCATTCTGTAAATTTTGCTTTCGATGTGAAGCTGCGGGTGCTTTGTCTTGACACATTCTAACTTGATGGCTACCTCCTCACCATTGGAAATGTCTGTGCCTGCACAATTGATTTTTCACGCTAAAAAAATTGCAAATACGCTCATACAATCACAAAGAAGCAATGTCCACTTACAGATAGTGAGATAATGAGAAAGAGCAAGCTGATGTTTGTTATTTTCAACACAGTACAGTCTTATCAGTTATCTGTTCACCTTCATCTGAGGAGACAAAAAAACAACAACGACGACAACAACAAAAACATGAAAAGCATGAGTGCTGATCTTGTACTTTCTTCTGTGTCAGACAGGAATCCAATGGAGGCGTTGCAAGAGTGATGTGCTCAGATCTTTTCTTCCAGAGGACAAGCTGAGCAGCAGAGTTTTGTATGTGCTGAAGGGAGTGAATAGATGAAGCAGGGAAACCACACAACAAAGACAGAGAGTTACAGTATTCAAAGTGTGAGAGAATTGATCATTGTTTCAGTTTTGTCTGTGTTCTTGTCAGTTCAAATGTTACTGATTAAAAGTCTTCCAGTTCTGAATGTCCAGAAAGGAGTCATATTTTTCTTGCAATAGATGACAAACTTTCAGGGGTATTGTTTTTCAGAAGTTGAGAGTCAAACATTGGCATTAGAATGAATCAATGACTGAAATTGTGGTGGTCGTATAATTTCAGTGTGGGGAGCAGTGTACAGTGTGAAGAGCATGAAGCCCCCCGAAAAAACCCCACCAACCTCCATGTATGGGACTCTGTGTTTGATTTTAGCGAGTTCCGACTGACAACTGTCAACTGTTAGAGACTGGTGGAATCTGTTGATGAGATATGATTTGAAGCAGCTGAAAGCAGTGCTGCTGAAACAAAATGAATTCAAATGAAGATGCAAAAAAACATCAAATGGTCCATTGTATCAAAGGCAGCTGACAAGTTGAGAAGAGTAAGAGAGGAAATATTTTTTTCTTGAGTCGGACACTATCACTGTATCAGAAGAATATTCAGGATGTGGAGAAGAATGGTTTCAGTGCTGTTCAGCACAACAGGCAGACAGAAACTGAAAACGGTGGAAGAGATTGTTGAAATAAAGGAGGTTGTCAAACTGATACATGATGACTTTTTCTAAAAATGTTGACAGGAAAGGAAGGTTTGAAACTGGCTGAGGATTAAAAAAAGAAAAAGAAAAAAAAAAGATTCATTCTGGGTGTCAATTTTTCTGTGAGGTTAAAATATGCATTGATGATTTATTGATGATTACATTTAATAGATTTAGTGAAGATCAATCGCCAAAAAAAAAAGTATTACAAAAACAAAAGCATAATATGCTTCATTCAGCCCACATTACAAGTTATTTACTTGTTGCGAACATTGGGAATGGGAACAATGATTCTATTTGGTGAATAGTTTGATATTTAACTAAAGACTCCAGCTGTTGACCAGAATATGTAATGTTCACACTACACAACAGTTTGTACAAGTTCAATTCCATTCAATTCAATTCAAAATACTGTATTGTCTGCTTCAACCAAAACATAAAATTCTTTCAGGCTCACATCATGCCAGTCTGCAAATATAAAAGAAAACGAAAAACTGACACACCCTTTACAAATAACATTGTGGCATCTGCTAAGTTTTTAGTGTATCTGTGACCGTTAAGTAAAACTTAAACTAGTAAAAGTTGCAACATAGCAATGGAAACAAACTTTTTTGGGTTTCTGAACATATTCTTCTTTAGGTTGATTTATACTTGCAACTGTACAGGGAGTCTGTTAATGACAGTCTGAACTTAGCCACAGTGAAAATCAAGTGACTGTTTACACTGTATGAGTATCAGAAGATATTCAATGACACACATGTATCAATCACACTCACAGGATGAAGTATTCAAAATCAAAACAAAGAAACATACAGACTGCATATAATAGTTTTTTGTGTGTGAAAAAACAAAAATCAAATCCAATAAATTCCTGGAAGTGGTATGTCCAGTTTCACAATCTCAAATTAACAAAAGCTTAAAATTAATACAAAGCTGCCAAAAATCATTATTTTCTATGTCTGATACTGTGATAGTGATACAGAAATATTTGTGTCCTGCTGGAAGAATAACACTCTGTGTGTGTGTGTGTGTGTGTGTGTGTGTGTGTGTGTGTGTGTGTGTGTGTTCATGTCTGTGCAAGCAGAAATATGTAGTTATCAATCATGTGCTGTATTGTGCACACATACTGACATAGTCATAGTCCGCGAGAAACACTATGGAAAAGGTGAAAGTTATATTTTGGGTCCCCCAACTTTGTCCAATAAAAATACACTTTTCCTACTGATTCTAAACAAGCTGGAAGAGTCTGCTAGAAACACAGAATCGAGCAAAAAATGATGAATACTTCACTGAAACAATGACTGAGCGAGTTATTGGGCATTTCTTTGATAATAAATCATGAAAATTGTAACGAAAGTATATTATCTTGTGTGTCTCACTGAGCGAGATCCATATGAAATTCACCATACCACTGCATGCAAAATTATGTCACTAGCCACCTTTTCATGCTGGAGTATCAGATCTAGTCTGCCTAGTAGTCGGACACTATTCACATTGATGACACAGACCAGAATCCGAACTCAGCTGATCTGATTTCTTCGAACTTCATAGCAGACAAAAACAAAATATTTTCTGATTAAAAATCTAAATGAAATCGTGAACACTGACTTACCCAGATAAATGTCTCCGAAAGAGCCACTGCCGATTTTCCTTCCCAGGCGATACTTGTTTCCAACTCGTAGCTCCATCGTTCTAACAACAAAGAAAATATGTCCAACTTAGCACAATGGAGACTGCATCCAGTGCTTAGTTCCGACCAGTCCAACCTACAGAAAAAAGAAGGAAGGGTAGGGCAAAACTGTGTGCGAAAAATCTTACCTATTGTCGTTTCTCCTTCAAAAGAAGGGCCACATCAGTAAGCTAAATGATTGACGAATTCAATTATGTCACTCTGATGTTAATACATTCCCAAAGTAAGTGCCGATGCTCCCGATAAAATAACGGTACCTATCTAGCAGAAGCCATTATTTACTGAATGGTTGCTTGACACACACACTACGCAAGCGCTGAAAGTCTGCTTCCGCAAAAGAAACCCCGGATGATAGGCGTCTGCTCGACCTGCCAGTTGACCCTAGTTACAGCTGATTTATTATTTTCACGAATTGTGTTTATGTGCGACCAGATCAGTTTATTTTGTCACAGATTTTGAAATGGCGATGTGGATGTTAGAAAGCTGTTGCAGCCACGTGAGTGCACTATCCGCTCAGTGTGTTTCCTCAGCTATGTTTATATCTGACACTGTCCGCGTCATTGGTTACGCCTTCCCGTGGTTGTTTTGGACTTGACCCGAGGTATGAGATCCCCTCAGGCGTGGTCGTTAGGTATTCTGAAAATAAACACGGTCTGAGAAAAAGTGCGCGTGTCCTTGCAATGCGATGTGTAATATGATATTCGAATTATGCACGGCTATTTCGTATGGTCAGACTAAAATAACCCACAACGACGTGTGCGAACATATAGGCCTGTGTCAGTTTAAAAGTCGTTTTGTTTGGCATGGAGACGGGAATGGAAAATAGCGGGTTTGGGTTGGGTGGGTGAATGGTGTGAATGGGCGGTGAACAAGGAATGCCATTCAAGCCAACTTCAGCTTTCCTGCTCCGTATGATCGACTGAATATCGCGTTTTCCAAATGTTTTTATTTTTAAATTTTAACTTGACTACTTAAGTCTTTATCTGTTTGTTAATTTTTTCCCTCAGGGCAATGCGATGTGAAGACAGCTTTTGTTGTTGTTGTTGTTGTTGTTGTTGTTGTTGTTGCAGTAGTGTTTTCATGCCGTGCTGCCTTCTCTTATCTCCTCTTCCAAGTCTGTTTTCCTAGCTCTGTGTCAAGTGTTCAGTTGTGTTCATGTGTGTGTGCGCGCGCCTGTTGTACACTGGTCGACTCAGTGTTTGTTTTCATAAATTGCCTGTGCACACAGCCTGATCTTTCCTGGATAGAATACGTTCTAAACTGAATTCCATCTGTCGAACCTGATCAGTCGACATCAACAAAAACAACAACAAGAATCCATCTGCGTTTGTCACTTCAACTGATAAACTCAACACATAAATTAATCAAACCAATCGTCCCTGGAATCGTTCGCACCTTATGATCAATTCATATCAATTAATCACTCTATCACTGAGCCAGTCAGTCAGTCACTCAGTGAGTCAATCAGTCAGACCGACAAACAATCAAAGAACAAATTGCTCAGTTCAAAATGACTTCGTCATAGTCGGTCATAGTGAATAGACGAATACGTTTAAAAAAACCCCAAAAGGCATAAAGAGAAACGAACAGACAAAACGAGTAGAGAAGAAGAAGGAGAAGAAGAAGAAGAAGAAGAGAGATGTGCACTGACAGACGCAGCGACAGAGAGACAAACTGACAGACACAGAGATAGTAACACAACACACACACGCGCGCACACACGTTCGCGCACGCATGCACGTGTGCACGCGCACACACACACACACACATATATATAATGTTATATACTATAACAGGCTAAATAACAGAGGTACATAGACTGACAGACTGACAAACAGACATGGCAGGCTCACACAGGCGTGCGCGCGCACACACTGACAAACACACACATCACGCATAAGCACCCTTCCTTCCTTCCTTCCGTAAAGTGATCACAGTCAATACCTGACTATTCTATCACTGAATAAAACGGGGTCTGCGGAAGATACATTTAGGTCTACATAGGTTTCTTAAAAAAAGAAAAAAAAGGTATATTCTGATATTTATATCCCGGAGACCATCGACACAAAGGTGTCGACTGAGCTGGCCTCCACGGCTCTCTGGGGCAAGGCGTTCCAATCCCGGATGGTACGTGGGAGGAAACCAGCCTGCCTATTATCTAGTTTTGCAGAAGATTTTTGCTCCAGCTGCTCAGTGTGGGTGCGTCGCTGCCGTGGTGGTGGTGATACCAGTTTTTCTTTCAGTGAATCCATGCTTAAACAATTATGCTTGATTTTATAAAGCATACTCAGTCTGGCTGTTTGGCGGCGTTGTTGCAGGGACTCAACGTCTTGTAGCATTGCTGATACACTCGAGGTGTTCCGGTAGCGTCTCAGCACAAATTTGGCTGCTCGTCTCTAAACCACAATGTTAAATCATTTCACTTCGTTTCGTTCACAATGTTTGATTCAGGACTATGCAGTCTGATCGGGCATTGCACACGTACACACGTACACACGCACACGCAAACACACACGCAAACACACACACGCAAACACACACACACACACACACACACACACACACACACACACACACAGAAGTACGGTAAAAAACAAAACACAAAAAAAACAACATACCATGATCTACTGAAGTAGTGATTGCCTGAATTAGATTTGGAATTAAGTACAAGTTTTAAAAATGTTGTAGGACGGGCGCAATAGCCGAGTGATTAAAGCGTTGGACTTTCAATTTGAGGGTCCCGGGTTTGAATCTCGGTAACGGCGCCTGGTGGATAAAGAGTGGAGATTTCTCCGATATCCCAGGTCAACAAATGTGCAGACCTGCTGGTGCTTGAACCCCCTTCGTGTGTATACGCAAGCAGAAGATCAAATACGCACGTTAAAGATCCTGTAATCCATGTCAGAGTTCGGTGGGTTATAGACACAAGAACATGCCCAGCATGCACACCCCTAAAAACGGTGTATGGCTGCCTACATGGCGGGGTAAAAACGGGCATACACGTAAACACCCACTCGTGTACATACACGAGTGAACGTGGCAGTTGCAGCCCACGAACGAAGAAGAAGAAGAAGATAGATGAGTTTTGTTTCTATCGACACCACACATTTTTGTCTAACGGCGGCCTAGGCTGGAAGTGTTCTCCACTTCTATGATGATCGCCACGGTGGTGGTGGTGGTGTTAATGTTGTGGTAGTGGATGTTGTCATGATGTGTGTGTGTGTGTGTGTGTGTGTGTGTGTGTGTGTGTGTGCGCGCGCGCGTGTGTGTGCTTTTTGATGTGTGTGTGTGTGTGTGTGTGTGTGTGTGTGTGTGTGTGTGTGTGTGTGTGTGTGTGTGTGTGTGAATTTCTATCAATCAACCATTTATTGAAGGTTAACGGACAAAGGACATTCTCTTGAAAGCCTTTTGCACGACGGTTTTAGCAAAACTACGTCCCTCAGAACAAAGAATATATGTATATATATACACATATTTATTTATTTATTTAACAAGGTCAACAACCTTTCTGTTGTGTTTTATATTCAGATCAGTCACCGAATTGAATCTGCTGCCAGGATCATTCGTGGATTCCCTGATGTTAAGTAGTTGTCAATGTGAGGTCGAGCACACACACACAAATCATGTTGCTTACACACACACACACACACACACACACACACACACACACACACACACACACACACACACACACACACACACACACGCACGCACGCACACTCACGCGCGCGCGCTTCTCTCTTCAAGAGCCACCGCGGAGAACTCAATGAATCATTGTGATCAGCTGTAGTATGTGTCTCCGGGAGGAAGGTTGCTGAATGGTTAAAAGGCTTATACAGTGCCGATACAGTGTCCGTAATGGTCTGGGTTCGAACCTCGGTCTCGCCCATTCTCCCAAATTTGACTTTTGTGCTAGGGCAGTGACGCATCCTTGAGAAACTGCAAATGTCTCGACGCGTTAAGGTTTAGGTTTGAGGAACTTGCTTTTTGACGTGATGTTATAGCTTGGAGAGAAGACGTATTCGGGCATATTGGACAGAGGTACTGTCGAGAGGGAAAAGACGACAGGAAAAAGCCCCCCCTCCCCCCCTCCCTCCCTTCTCGATCCACCCTGTCGAACGACCAAAAGCCCATTGAGTTGTGAGTGTGAAATCTGGGCGCATTTCCTTTGCATGTTTCATTGTAGTTTAGTTGTACATTTATCAAACCCGAGTCACAATAAGAGCGACCAGAAAATGCCACCATGCACTTACCGCGAACTTCACTGAATGACCCCGGCGTCTTCTCATTGAGTTAATGTTCGTTTGCTTTGATATTATTGGTGTTTCAAAATGTGAAGCTAGATTGGAAAAAAGCCTGCGCGCGCGCGCGCGTGTGTGTGTGTGTGTGACGCTTTAACACTTTAATGTCAGTGGCCATGAGGTCCTAATGAAATGGCTGAATGCATCAACACACTTTCAGTGTGTAACAAACCATTATAACAAACGAATGAAATGGTGACAGCGAAACTGATAATGAAACAAAACAAAGTGACCCCGGCGTCTTCTCATTGTACGTAGTTAACTCCTATTGCCCCCTTTCATCACTTTCCTACCACAGTACTGTAACAGTAACTGTAAGCAATGGCACATGCTGGACTGTGTGATTGTCCGGCAGAGGGACAGAGGTGATGTCTCCATTACACGCTGCATGAGAGGAGCAGTCTGTTGGTCGTACCATCGCCTGGTACGCAGCAAGATGACCATCAGACTTGCACGCAAGTCCAACCAGCCAGGCAGAAACCCATAGGAAGTTGAATATCCACCGCCTCCCTATTACCAAGGACGTGCTGCAGCAGCAACTCCAAGCAGCTCTCCAAGAAATTCCTGCGTCAACTGATGTAGAAGAGGTATGGAGCACCTTTAGAGATGTTGTGTACACAGCAGCAGCTGACACACTCGGCTTTGTACAGATGAGCCACAAAGACTGGTTTGACGAGAACGACTCTGGAATCTCCAAGCTCCTGAACACACTGCATATACGGCATCGGGATCACATTTCCGATAAAGACTGCCAGAGGAAGGAGAACCAATTCTTGCAAACCAAGCAACTCGTACAGAAGAGGCTGCGTGAGATGAAGAACACCTGGTGGGACTGAGAAAGTCCGAAGAGCTTCAGTCCGCTGCTGATGCTCACGACATGAAGACCTTCCATGATGGTCTCCGAGCTGTGTATGGGCCGAGAGTCACAGGATCAACCCCTGTCCGAGACTTGGACCAGACCACCCTTCTGACAGACAAGAAAGACATCCTTGCCCGCTGGGCAGAGCACTTCAACACCCTCCTCAACAGGGACTCGTCCGTATCTGACGAGGCAATTGCAGCCCTCCCACAGCTACCAGTCAATAACTAGCAAGCTGCCCCTCCCACCAAGGCCGAGACCCGGAAAGCCCTGAAGCTGACAACGTCAGGAAAAGCACCAGGAGCGGATGGAATCCATGCTGACATCTACAAGTATGGAGGCGAGGTGCTGACAGACAAGCTGACCGCCCTGTTCCAGTCTATCTTGGAGAGAGGGGAGGTCCCCCAGGATTTCAAGGATGCTTCAATTGTCCACATTTACAAACGGAAGGGAGACAAAACATCCTGCGATAACCACCGTGGAATCTCTCTCCTCTGCATCGCCGGCAAGATCTTCGCCCGCATCATACTGAACAGACTGGTTGACCATGTCTCCAACACAGTCATCCCTGAAGCACAGTGCGGCTTCCGCTCAGGTAGGGGAACATGTGACATGGTGTTTGCCATACGCCAGATGCAAGAGAAGTGCCGTGAGCAGAACAAGGAGCTCCATATGGTCTTTGTAGACCTGTCTAAGGCCTTCGATACGGTGAACCGGCGTGGTCTGTGGAAGATTCTCCTAATGTTCGGCTGCCCAGACAGCCCAATCCAGCTGATTGCGTCATTCCACGATGGCATGCAGGCGAGAGTACAGGAAAATACTGACATGTCGGATCCGTTCCCTGTGGCAAATGGAGTGAAGCAGGGCTGCGTCCTGGCACCCACACTGTTCTCCATTCTCTTCTCTGCCATGCTGATTGACGCCTCCCAAGACTGACCGGGGCATCTACATTCAGTTTCGCACAGATGGCAAACTTTTCAACTTGCGGCGACTCCATGTCAGGTCCAGGTTGATTGAGGCACTGTTGAGAGAGTTCCTCTTCGCTGATGACTGCGCGCGTGCTGCACACACCCATGTTATGCAGTTCATTATGGACAGGTTCTCAACCTCCTGCAGGCACTTTGGACTCACCATCAGCCTCAGCAAGACCGAGTCCATGTACCAACCAGCTAGCTCACAGAACGCCAGTGCCTCCCCCCCCCCCCACACACACCTGCAATCAAGATCGATGACACAGAGATCAAGTCAGTCGACAAGTTTTGCTACCTGGGCAGCACCCTATGCAGCAACGGAGCCCTTGATGCAGAAATGACGCTGCGCATCGCCAAGGCCAGCTCCGCCTTTGGCACTCAACAACAGGCTGTGGAACAACAAAGGCATCAGGCTCAGCACCAAAATCAAAACCTACAGAGCTGTTGTGTTGACCACCTTGTTGTACTGCTGTGAAACATGGACGACGTATCGCCGTCACATTCAACAACTTGAGCATTTGCACCAGAGATGCCTACGAAAGGTCCTCGGCATAAAGTGGCAAGACAGGGTCTCCAACCTCTAGGTCCTAGAGAGGAGCGGCCTGCCCAGGATCGAAAGCCTGCTGATCCAGTGCCAGCTACGCTGGACAGGACACGTCCGCATGACAGCAGGATCCCCAAGATGCTTTTGTATGGCCAGCTGAAGGAAGGCCACCGTGAACTTGGGAGACCCTGCAAGCGCTTCAAGGACCTTGAAGACAAACCTCAAAGCCTGTGACATAGACATCGCTTCCTGGGAAACTGATGCCGTTGACCGCTCTCGCTGGAGGATGCTGTGCTCTAGTGGCATAAAGATGTTTGAAAACAAGAGAACGCTGGCCATTAAGGAGAAGCGTGAGCGAAGGAAGCAGGGCTCAGCTTCTGGAGACGTTTCCCCTTGCAACACCTGTGGGAAGTGCTGCACATCCAGAATCGGCCTCTTCCCCCATATGAGGACACACACCGACAGATAAGTCTGCCTGCCTATTCATCCGTCGGTCTGACGGAAGACTCCATCACTGTAAGAGAGAGAGAGAGAGAGAGAGAGAGAGAGAGAGAGAGAGAGAGAGAGAGAGAGAGAGAGAGAGAGAGAGAGATGCATGCACACCAGCAAATAGATTCACGCGCCATCGTTCGGAAAAAATACAAAGAAATACGGGGGTTTGGATTTGATGTTAGTTTAATCCAAATCAAACAATTTCAAGGATAAAGGGGAAAAAAAAAGAAAAGAAAAGAAAAGAAAAGAAAAAAGAAGTCATCAGAGTTGAACGTAATTCTCTCCATAGTGACCCCACAGTCCACATTATCATTGTACGTAGTTAACTCCCATCGCCCCTTTCATTACTTTCCTACCACAATACTGTAACAGTCAGCGAAAACACACTGCCAGCACATTCCAGCTAATCATAGCACCTGACACAGTTGCATCATGTAACTTTTTATTCCCTTTGTTATAACAAAAAGCTAGGCATCTGGGCCTTATCATGACGGGAAAGTAATTAATACGTGAAATGATTTGATTTTGTATTACTTTTTTGTGTTTTTGTTTTTAGTTGCTGGTTGTTGTTTTTTGTACAAGAGACCTATAACAATTCCGATGTTTGTGTTTAAAAGTTCTGTGTATGCCTACATGTACGTGTGCGAGCACTTGACTCTTACGCCACATCAGGGACAGGGCGGTGTGGGATAGGGCATTAGGGGTGGGGGTGGGAGGTAGGAGCGGAATGGGGAGAAGGCAGGGGGGTGGCTTAAGGGGATGGGACGCGTACAGTGTTTCTTAGTGTTAATTTTTTTTTTTAACATGTGAGTGTGCACGCGCGTACCCGTGTGCGGGTGGGTGTCACAGACTGATGTGCGTTTGTGTGTGAATGTGCATGCGCATGCACTCATGTGTGTGTGTGTGTGTGTGTGTGTGTGTGTGTGCATAACACGCATGCTTGCATGTGCGTGCCACAGGAGCAACGAGATAACTGTTTCAGAGCTAAAAATACAGATGTAATATTTCTTTGTTGCATCAGATCATCAGTGAGCCACACAGGAAGAATTAAACAGCAACAGCAGCAGCACCACACCTGAAACAATGAGCGTGCACAATCTGCACATATCTTAAACTTTTAAACCACGCAAAATAATAAAATAACAAAATGAACGCTTTTTACACAGACCTTGGCGCTCTAAGACACGTGTTCTCTTACATATTCAAACCCTGAAAATAAATGTACTTACGCAGGCATAATCATCATTATTATCCGTATTATCGTTACTATTATTATCAACGTCGTTATCACAATACACATATTCTTTACATTCGCCACTGGATTTGATCGCGTTTCCCTCATTACACTTAGTCTGTAACACCATGATCTCGCTTACATCGCCAGAATTCATGTTCATCTGCATTGCAGGTATCATCAAAGTTCATTGCGACGACCGGATTATGATTGTTCGACCTCCCACCAGGCACTACCCCCACCCACCCCCGTGTGACTTTCGGTGAATGCGGTGTTGAGTTCCAGCAGCTTTGTGTTGTTCATGAATGAATGTAATGTAAAACTGGTTACAGTTATTTCATAAAGTTTATTCTCAACATCATTATGACATGTTTTGTGGTCCATTCTTTTCTTTTCCACGCAGTGTCATAATCATGATAAGATGGCCGCAGTATAATCATAACCTGAACTTTATCTGGGATACTGCGGGAGAAAAAAGGTAGTGTTCTGGATCCTACTCGCCAAGACTTACCAAAGGGCTGTCGGAAAACATATCACAGGTCAGGCCAAGAGGGTTTTGTGCCAGCATACGCTGTACTCTTTCCTTCTGTTGTTGTAATTATTATCATTATCATTATTATTATTATTAGTAGTAGTAGTAGTAGTGTGTGTGTGTGTACGTGCGTGCGTGAGTGTGTGTATGTGTGTGTGTGTGTGTGTGTGTGTGTGTGTGTGTGAAGTGGCACGTAACCCCGTCCCCCATCCGTTCTCCCTTTCTCCATCCTCAACCCCAGTTATAAAGGAGAATCACAACAGGATAATCACACGTATTAGCCAGTATTAGAATTGAACGCAGCAGCATCTTTACATCTGCCGAAACAGTTTCATCATAATTATTATATTGCGGACATACACCGCTGGGAGGTAGAAAGTCGTAAAAAGAGCGAACGGTCAGGAGACTGGCTGGCACTGGTCTCTGACACTGACCAGACCACTCTATCTGCATCTGGTCTGTAACAAGGCAGACACAATTTGACATATTGCTGGATGTGGTGGTCTGGATGACCGAACCTGGTGCACAGTCAGTTCAGCGACCTGTTCTATTTTGCTCCGGACATTTTCTTGCTTCAAGATTATTGTGAAGGGGACACCCCCACCCTCCATGCCTCACAGCATAGTACTGAAGTCTCCCCTTTCTAAAATGATGAAACACACACACACACACACACACACACACACACACACACACACACACACACACACACACACACACACACAATCACGCACGCACACAAACATCGCATGATCGCCCAATACACTGTATTGTGTTTTTTTTCCCTTTGAATGGCCACTATGATGAATGCAGGAAATGGATGAAAGCTTGTACGTACTCTTGCATGTAATAATAATCACTTTACAAATGCTTTAAAGCATAAGTGGTTATCAGAATTGCGTGATAGTAATAATAATGATGATGATGATGATGATGATAATAATAATAACAACAACAATAATAAAATTAACAATAATAATGATAATAAGCCTAAGACTACTAATTAAAAATGTTGATGATAAGCAAGAGCAGCAGCAGCAACGTAACATGGAGGAACTTAATTCACTGAGTCGCACAAAAACAGTTTCTTTCATGGCAACGCAGTTATCTTCTCATGGCCAATATGTCCTACCGCGTTACTTGTTCATGGCCAGGCAGTACTCATCTTCCCATGACAAATTAAGTGTCCTTCCGCGTTCCTTTAATGGCTAGTTTATGGGAGTTTTCATTTTCTCGTGGGCAAACCGACTGCTGCACCGTGTTTGATTTGAGGTCACGCAGTTCTATTCTCATCATGATCTTACAGTCATGCAGGTTCTCATCTTTACATGGTCAAAATACCCGGGCAGAAAGTTTCGGACCGTCATTTTCCGACGCAGCAGCTTCTGAAAACCCGGGTTACATCCCGTGTGAGCAATTCCTACCAATTCTGAGAGAGAGAGAGAGAGAGAGAGAGAGAGAGAGAGGGGAGGGGTTATGGAAGTGTTGCGTATGCATACAATACGGTCTCCCGCCCCACTTCTTATGAACTTGGAAAACAGTAACACTGACATCGTATACAGCGGCTTCCGTCTGTTTCGCCAGAGAACGGAAGTGTATTGAATGACACTCCTGGGACACAACTTACCCAAATGTATGCTTTCTCTGGGTGTTTTTCACACGTGTACTGAAAATCGTCACAGAAACATGAACATACGCGCATAGAATACTTACCTTACTTTTGTATAGTTGAAAGATGTTCATCAGTTGAGATGTTTCTCACATGGGTGGAATGATGGCCTAGAAGTAACGCGTCCGCCTAGGAAGCGAGATAATCTGAGCGCACTGGTTCGAATCAGGGCACAGTCGCCAGTATTTTCTCCTCCTCCACTAGACCTTGAGTGGTGGTCTGGACGCTAGTCAATCGGATGAGACAATAAACTGAGGTCCCGTGTGCATCATGCACTTAGCGCACGTAAAAGAACGCACGGCAACAAAAGGGTTGTCCCTGGCAAAATTCTGTAGAAAAAATCCACTTCGATTGGAAAAACAAATAAAACTGCACGCAGGAAAAAATACAAAAAAAATGGGTGGCGCTGTAGTGTAGCGATGCACTCTCCCAGGTGAGAGCAGCCCGAATTTCACTCAGAGAAATCTGTTGTGACAAAAAAGAGTAATACAATACAATAAACTGAATATATCACAGGAAGCAAGAAGCCGTGTAATATATTTTTTTTCCCAAATTATTTTTTTCTTTCTGCTGCTGGAAATTTTATAAGCTTTGAAAAGTGAATACGTTCATCGTGGTGGGTGTGCTAAAGAGACATACTTTCCATGTCAGGAGCGAACACAGGTGCTGCTATTTGTTAATGTGAATACCGGTTCAGCCCTCCTTGAGCGGATATTGTGTGTGTTTGACACCGGGTCGTTTGCTGTGGGGTGGCCTTGCTGCAGGGAACGGAAAAGGTTGGTCGGCACTGACTGGAGGAGACATGTATGTTTCTGTTTCAGTTGTCCCCTTGACTCTCTGCTCTCCCTCCTCCTCTTTCTGAAACACTTCGACCGCCATCGTCATTCTCACATCAGACCTGTCGTCAGGAAAAGATATCTCGAAATCTTTGAATGATTATAAGTGACTGATTCCTAGAATTCGTTCCGCCCCACTGTCCCATCGACAAACGAGCAGGCTACGCCACAGGTTACCTGCAGTTCTCGCCTCTCCATGACGTGTGGACGGCATTCTTAAGGGAGGTTTTGAAACAACTCACTGTTCTTGGTGTGCTGTGTGGCCAGCGGTCACGGCATGCACATGTTTACCTCCCCTCCTTAATCTATTTTTTATTTTTTATTTAGCGTGGAGTCAGTTGTGTCTGATCTACCATTCTGAACAGATACATTAACAGTTTAAGTGTAAATTGAAAATATATTCTTTATTCTTTTCCATTGTTATTCATTGAAAACAAAAAACCGGAATCTAAGTACAGCCTAGGGTCAGCCCACAAGTGTGTGTGTGTGTGTGTGTGTGTGTGTGTGTGTGTGTGTGTGCGTGCGCGCGCGCGCGGAATGGTGGGTGCAGGGGATGGGAATGGGGCAGGTACTGCATGAGAACATTTTGTAAATAAGAACTTCTATTAGTCATGTAAGGGTGCACCTATTCAAGAATGATTTGAACGCGTCCATAGAACTGTTAATCTGTGTCTACAACCATTCAGTTCAGTAGTTTAACTGGTTTACCCTCCGAACCACACTAATTAACAGCCCTACCAAACAGATTTTTAAAAACGGCGTCAGGCTGTACTGTATCCTCCTTTTTTTGGTGTTGCCTAATTCAGGTTCCATGATAATTTCTCTCTAACGATCTGTACATTCAGAATCTACTGTGCGAAAACAGTCTTCAGTATATTTCAATTCTGAGTAAAAGGGAAGTGAAGAAAACAACCAGATAACCTACAGTTTGTGAGAAAGTGACGTGAATTGATGTGATATTTTCAAAAGTTGTGGAATCATTTGACACTTTCAACGACCTGCTGCGTCGGAGCAATTAAAAATCATGAAGCACTATGATGATGATGATGATGATGATGATGATAGCAGTAATAATAACCGACCACTAAAAACGTCTTGTCTCTAACACGACATCAACGACCATCGTATGCGCATGGCGTCTTTGGCTGATTCACACCCCTGAGCGAGCGGGAAACCTGCTCACCGTTGACTTGTCTTGCGCACGCGCAAACCGCTTCAGTGATGTTGCAAAAAGCGCCGCTCAAAGTTTGCCACTGTCGTTTGCGTAATAGGCTGGCTGCTTTCCTCTCTGCTACACAAAGTCAGATATCGAGTTTTGTTCAAGTTTATTTCCCAATGCAGACCACTTTCTGACCCAATATATCCAAAACACCAGTCACAACGATATGAAGGAAGCTGTACATAAGTGTGTGTGTGTGTGTGTGTGTGTGTGTGTGTGTGTGTGTGTGTGTGTGCAGTGTGTGTGTGTGTGTGTGTGTGTGTGTGTGCAGGGTGTGTGTGTGTGTGTGTGTGTGTGGCAGTGTGTGTGTGTGTGTGTGTGCTGTGTGTGTGTGTGCAGTGTGTGTGTGTGTATGTGTGTGCAGTGTGTGTGTGTGTGCAGTGTGTGTGTGTGTGTATGTGTGTGTGTGTGTGTGTGTGTGGTGCAGTGTGTGTGTGTGTGTGTGTGGTGTGTTGTGTGTGTGTGTGTGTGTGTGTGTGTGTGTTGCAGTGTGCGTGTGTGTGTGTGTGTGTGTGTGGCATGTGTGTGTGTGTGTGTGTGTGTGTGTGTGTGTGTATGCTGTGTGCGTGTGTGTGTGTGTGTGTGTGGTGCAGTGTGTGTGTGTGTGTTGTGTGTGTGTGTGTGTGCATGTGTGCAGTGTGTGTGTGTGTGTGTGTGTGTGTGCAGTGTGTGTGTGTGTGTGTGTGCTGTGTGTGCAGTGTGTGTGTGTGTGTGTGTGTGTGTGTGTGTGTGTGTGTGAAATCAAACCCACAGAACATCGTCAGCGTAGTGCCAGCACTCCTGCGATAAATTGCCAAGACACTGATGGACTCGTGAAGTCCACACACATAGCTGGTTACCACTGGCAGAGAAGTTTTAATTCATCCTTGTTCATTATTACTTACAACGAAATGCTGGGTAACCATTCTATCAAAACTCTCCGACCGTGAGGGCCACATCTGCATACAGTTTACCAGTTATAGACAACTTGAGGAAGAAAGAAAAACGTTCAAAGGGAAAAACAAAATGACAACGTTGAATGTGTGCGCTCGAAAATAAGACTTGATCAAAAAAGAAAAAGAGAGAAAAAAAAGGACAAAAAGAAGCAACTTCTTCTTTTTTTTTTTTTTTTCAAATAACGGACGGAGATGACCAAATGAGACATACTAAACAATGAGATAGATAGATAGATAGATTAATCGATAGAGAGACAGAGAGAGACAGAGAATAGCGAACAGCATATTAAGTGGATACCCGAAGTTTTTATGAAACAGTTGAAACACTGACATGTCAAACACTGATATCAAACAAACCAAAAAAAAACCCAAAAAACAAAACAAAACGAAAACCCAAACAAACAAATAAAACCCCAACAAAACAACAAAAACACCCCACCAAATCAACCAACCAACCAATCAAACAATTTTACAAAGGATAGTATAAAACAATCATGTTATTCCCAAGAAACAAAACCACGACAAAAAGCCAAAACAAAAGCACCCAACAAACAACCAAACACCGGAGCAATTGGATAAATCTTGAAGAAAAACAACAACACAGTCGTCATCTTGGCACCGTCAGGCCTTGAACAGCCACAACCAATAGAAACACAGTTCAGTGGTTAGCAGTTGATCCACACTTTTATCTACACAACATCACGCATGTTATCATCAGTCTGGAATACGCCCAGTTAAGAAGTATTGGTGAATGAAATGGATTTCCCTTAGCAAGCAACTGAAAATTATAAAATAAAATTCCTCATTTTCTTTCATGGACCAGACTACAAACACAATGTCAAGCTTTTCATACTTTCGTTAACAGGCCAAGTTGGAAGACCGATTTTGTTTCGAACTGCTCATCAAACTCTCATGATCTGCACATCAAAGAACACCACCTTCTGAAGCTGGTTCAGCAAATGCATTCGGTTCTTTCCAGACTGACTCACTGCATGATACACTAGACTAACTGGTGGAATCACCATTCCTTTCCCACAGTATCAAAACCATGCCAGACGTGTCCAGAACCGAGTGAAGTATGATCCAGTATCCGAACACCGACAGCTTCACAGATAAGGAACTAGTATTCAGGACATCTGCACACAGTAGGCTTGTGCAGTCATATTGGCTTCTGAACGGCGAAGACAAGAGCGCCGAATCTCGATTTCTCAAAACCATCTTCAGCATACCACACCACTGCTATCACAACGAAAAAAGCAACTATCTATGACTGGCTCAGGAAGTGAGTGCACACAAAATACAATGACTGTAGCGTTCAGTACCAAACTGGCAAGCACAGGCTTGGGATTTAGAGCAGGTGTCCGTTGTGTGCGCTACATTAATATTTTCCACACAGCTTCGAGAACGCTGGCAGTGACGCAAGTGGAATGCATTTTCATTCCGAGGCATAAATGAATAACTGCGACTATAGGCCTGACACTAAATGGGATTGGGCTGTGTCACGGGATACGCCAATCTAATGACACTGATGGTAGGACTAGCGCGCTTCGGATATTCACCAGTATCCATATATCTATGAGATACTGGTTCAAAATATGGGAACACAAAACACTCTGGAAGTTTACATAAACTCAACTTGCTGTGATGAAGAGTGACGCGCGATATTGTGTGAATTGAATGATCACCATACCCGTCTTTTCTCACTTTTTGTTTCCGATGAGATGGAAAACAACGACGAAAAAAACAACAACAACACACACAGAGCCTGCACATCAACCACAACAACTAAGTGAGAAGTTTCAGTACCCCGGGCAGATGAACATCAAACTGCGATCATGAACAGAACTGCACACAGCCTGGGCATTTGACGTCTGCATCACATACTGAAGTGACTGCTCTTCCTCAGCGGCTAGGCTGCCAAGTGAGGTCACTGACAGTTCGCCTGAATTACACTGATCTACTTCGTACTTCGCTTGTGGATTCGATCTGAGTCATCCAAGAAACTCACTTGTCCCATGCACTTTACCAAATGTTCGAACGTTTAATGCTAAACTTTGAAATACAAGCCACAGCAAAAGTGACTCCCCAAAGATAAAAATACCACAAACTGCGTCCTCAGGTGACATTTATAAAAAGATAAAAAAAGAAAGAAAGAAAGAAAAAAGACCACTGTATGTTTGAAGACTGCATCAACCGTCATAATGTTATACATATAACAGCATCAGCAACTCTTGTTCCAGACTGGCTTCTATTTCTGGCTATCTCCCTCGAAATTAGTCACAAATTGTTGTATCCATCACACCATTTTTGCTGTGTGTGTTCTACCTTGTTTATATTACGTCTAGGATAACTGAATACTTGTTGTATCCTTCGCACTCGGGCAAGGGTAAGAGCAAAACCTTCATCAGGGTAGGTGGGCCAACCACAGGGAACAATCAGGGACAACGTGGCGGAGACAACCACAAGGTCAATGGGGCTAAGCGCGCGAAAAACGATACAAACAACAACAAAACAGACACGAAAAGGATACCACCAACAATAACAACGACAATAAAAAACAACAACAAAAAACAATAACAACAACAAAAAACCCACGCACAAAACCCACGACACTCAACAACACACAGGTTCTATGAATCAACAAAATCCCAAGGACGATAATGAGGTGAACACGAATTATAAATCACAACAATCATAATGGCAAACTGGATTGTAACGGCATGTGTAGTATCACCTGTACTTCATATTCATCAAATAGAGGAAACGTACATAATAAACACACTCCTTGCATGGTGAACCAGGCGGAGCACAGCACGAACACATCGTAACAACGTCAAACAAGTGCTCACTTCATCAATTATCATTATTACAGACGAATAAAAAGAAAAGAAAGAAAAAATCATCACTTCAAGTCCTGAGTTCTTCGTTGACGTGGATGTCAAGCTGAACCTGTCTTCTTCACACCCCCACCCCAGTACAAAGTTGAACACACACACCCACACACACGTACACACACAGAGTCAGGGCGCACCGTCAGTGTACCTCTGCCTGTATATAATAAGACCCAGTGTAATAGTGGTAATAGGAGGAGCAACAACGAACAACAACAACAACCGCTTCTTGTCATCACCATTGCACAGATTTCCTTTCAGCACAGCAGCCAGCGGCAGCAGCCGTGGTGACGCTGCCCGGCAGGGGACGAAAGGAAGGCCAGTCAGCACAGACAACAACAAACGCTTCTTGTCATCCTCGTTGTCAACAGCAAACGGTGGTGTGGCAGCCGTCGTCAGACCTTGCTCTCCGCGTCGTCGTCGGGTCCAGAGCCCCGCTTGCCCCTGGCCGGCGCGCCGTGCACGTTGTTGTGGCCCCCGCCGCCAGCAGACATGGCGTTCACCAGCGATGGAGGTGGCGGCTGCACCACCACCACGGGCTGTGACAGCTGGGCTATGTGGTGGAGGAAGGGGGTATGGGCGTTGCCCGTGGGGGGAGGGGAAGAGGAAGCGGAGGTGGTTTTTCCCCCGCTCCCCAGGCTCTGAGTCGGGGGGAGGGCTTGCTGTCTGGAGGTGGAGGGCTTGAGGCACTGGGCCAGGTTGACGATCTCCCCCTGGATGTTGCCTAGGGCCTGAACCACGTTGCACAGCGCCTGGTGACACCGGCATTCATGGGGGGTTAGCCCTCATCGTTGTCACCACACTGCCAACACTCACACAGACTGGACTGACACACACACACACACACACACACAATACACTCACATTCACACACTCTCACATATATAATTTTAAAAATCTCTCTCAATTGGCGACACTTCCTTCTGGTTCTCGCCCCCCCCCATCTCTCTCTCTCACCCGCAACACCCCCCCTCACCCCCATCCCCCCGGATTGCCCACCTTCTGGTTCTCTGCCATGAGACGCCTGATGAACTCCACGTCGTCCATCATACGGTTGTTGTCCTTGTTGTTGGCCTGCAGGTGCTGCAGCCTGACGTCCAGCAGCTTCTGGGAGCGCTGGATGCCGTCCAGCTGGGGGATGGCCAGGGTGGTCGCCAGGGGAACCACCCCTGTGGATGTCCGCCGCGGGTGGGGCCGGGTGGAGCTCTTGCGCTTGCCCTTGAAGGACCCGCGGCGATCTGTGGCGGAAGGAAGGAGGGGGCGGAGTGGAGGGGTAGGGAGGAGAGGTCGGAGGTCAGACAAGACGGTGAGATTTCTGTTGCAGCTGTTTTAAATTATATTATTATTTTTTATCAATTTATGGGTGTGTTGTTCCTATGTGGGTGCGACTCTTGACACATTTCGATTGACTGAAGTTTGAAGTTTGAACATTGTTTTGGTCGTAACTGGGTCAGCACGCGAGAAGATAGAATGCCGTGTCGCTAACACAGTCAGTGGTACGTGTCGTGTCGCTGACAAAGTCAGTGGTACACGTCGTGTCGCTAACACAGTCAGTGGTACACGTCGTGTCGCTAACACAGTGGTACATGTCGTGTCGCTCTAACACAGTCAGTGGTACGTGTCGTGTCGCTAACACAGTCAGTGGTACATGTCGTGTCACTAACACAGTCAATGACAGGATGGTAAACGGTGTCGCCGACACAAGACCAGCGAATGTATGTTTCGTCCGTGACATTCTTCACAGGAGGCCGTGTTTCACGTTTTCTTGCTAACACACCAAGGCATGTACCGAACGTTTTATCACGTCACTGCCTGACACTGTCATCAGACAGCATTGCTACCAACTGCCTGTTCATGTCACACACACACACGTGCGCGCTCGCACGCATGCACACAGACACAGACACACACACAAACCACGCTCACAATTACACTACACTAACACATACACACAAACCATGCTCACAAATAAACCATACACACAGATACACAAACCACGCTCACAAATACACCACACACAGACACACACACGCAAACCAAACCACGCTCACAAATACACCACACACACACACACACACACCACACACACACAAACCAAACCATGCTCACAAATACACCACACACACACACACACACACACACACAAAACACACCACCACCTTTCCGATCCCCGTGGCCCTCCTCCTCCTCCTCCTCGGCGATGGGAGGGGTGGCGTAGGGGATGCGGGAGGGCGTGTCCGGGACGGGGGGTGGGGGGCCGTCCTCCGCTGTGGGGTCCCAGATCTCCACGTCCTCCCCCCTCAGGTTGGCGTGCCCGTCCTTCACTGTCAGCAGGCACTCATCACAGTCAGTCTGTGTGTGGGGATGGGTGGGTGGTGTGTGTGTGTGTGTGTGTGTGTGTGTGTGTGTGTGTGTGTGTGTGTGTGTGTGTGTGTGTGTGTGTGTGTGTGTGTGTGTGTGTGTGTGTGTGTGTGTGTGTGTGTGTGTGTGTAGTGTAGTGTAGTGTAGTGTATATTATGTTGTGGTGTGTGTGTGTGTGTGTGTGTGTGTGTGTGTGTGTGTGTGTGTGTGTGTGGTGTAGTGCGGTGTAGTGCAGTGTATATTATGTTGTGGTGGGTGTGTGTGTGTGTGTGTGTGTGTGTGTGTGTGTGTGTGTGTGTGGTGTAGTGCGGTGTAGTGCAGTGTATATTATGTTGTGGTGGGTGTGTGTGTGTGTGTGTGTGTGTGTGAGAGAGAGAGAATGTGTGTGATCAGATGGAATGGGATGGAGACGAGTGGGAATGGGTTGGGAAGGGATCGCGAGACGTATGAAAAGATGATGTGCGGGAATGAATCTATGTATGATGGACTCCTGCATATACCGACACAATTGACATCAATCTTTCTTGTTAAACCTGAAAAGCATGTTAACCCCTGTGTGGAAACCATACCCCAGAAAGAAACAACAAGAACCCCCCCCCCCCACAAAAAACAACAACAGAAAAACAAACTAACAAACGAAAACAGAACGCAAAAGGCTTCCCTGAATATCTACACTGCAAACCATTTCGTTTATTGTAAATTTTGTAAAGCAATTTAAGTAAAAGAAAAAAAAATCAAATCTCTGGAAACCAGACATAAACATAGAAACAACCACCTAACAAGACCAATTACAACAACAACAACAACAACAAAACAACAAAACTGCCAGGGCATCTGAACGTCATCCCCACATCACTGACCGTTCTCCTTCTCGTCCTTGGCCCTCTCCAGCTTGAAGAGGTATCGCTTCACCAGGCGGTGCATGATGTCCGAGTACGATGTCTCGTCCGGCTTCAGCTCCAGGGTCTTGCACACATTCTCCCGCCGTTGCTGCACACACACACACACACACACCACGCACGCACGCGCACACACATTTTCGTCTAAAATAACAATTGTACAATCATAGACGTTAAACAAAAGAACGAAGGAACACACACACACACACACACACACACACACACACACACACACACACACACACATACCCGCTTACCGCGGCACAGGTACACGCACATAGATACAGACCTACACACCCACCCACCCACACAAACACACACACGTGCATGCAAGCATACGCGTGCGCGCAAACACACAGTCATTCGCACGCAAACTTACACACACATGTGCGTGCATATATTTGCACACAGGCGTAAATGCACACACACTGTTGCGCGAGCAAACACCCAGACATATCAAACCAAACCTGTACATCATCATCCGAAAACTCATAACCATACCAACCAGCAATTAAACAATGAAAACGGTGCAGAAAAACAACAGAGAAACAGCGGTGATGACGACACTTTCTTCATAACAGAAACAACAACGGCGCCCCTTTATCCTTCTCTCTGAAACAACAGCAAGAACAACAACAATGGACAAGCATCGTCACCAGCTGCAGAAAGTTCTTTTCGAGAACTTCTCCAAGAACAGGTAATACCCCCCCCCCCCCCCCCCCCACACAATTCAACTCACGGAAAAAGATAATAACAGTCCTCGGGTAGGTGTGTGCATACCTTCTGGAGGGGCCCTTGCAGTAGGACCGACGTCGCCAGTGTGTGCGTGCAGTCACGTGAACTTTACGCCACCAGGTAGATGTTTCCACGGCGCCACGTCACTAACCATGTAGCGCCTATGAAACACCTCTCCGGTGAGGTAAACCTGCACTCCGCCACCAAACACCTGTCTGCGGTCCGCTGTGAACCATCTCTGTGGTACACCTGTACTCCGCTATGGAATATCTCTTGGGCAAATGTGAAATATATCTCTCCAGCAAATGTGCACTTCACTGTGAAATATCTCTGAGGTAGATCTGCATTCCGTGTTTCAAACATCTCAGGTAAACCTGCACTCCGCTATGACACCTCTCAGGTAAACCTGCACTCTGCTATGACACCTCTCAGGTAAACCTGCACTCCGCTGTGACACATCTCAGGTAAACCTGCACTCTGCTATGACACCTCTCAGGTTAACCTGCACTCCGCTGTGACACATCTCACGTAAACCTGCACTCTGCTATGACACCTCTCACGTTAACCTGCACTCTGCTTTGACACATCTCAGGTAAACCTGCACTCCGCTATGACACCTCTCAGGTTAACCTGCACTCTGCTGTGACACATCTCACGTAAACCTGCACTCTGCTATGACACCTCTCAGGTATACCTGCACTCTGCTATGACACCTCTCAGGTTAACCTGCACTCTGCTATGACACCTCTCACGTTAACCTGCACTCTGCTATGACACCTCTCAGGTTAACCTGCACTCTGCTGTGACACATCTCACGTAAACCTGCACTCTGCTGTGACACATCTCACGTAAACCTGCACTCTGCTATGACACCTCTCACGTAAACCTGCACTCTGCTGTGACACATCTCACGTAAACCTGCACTCTGCTATGACACCTCTCACGTAAACCTGCACTCTGCTTTGACACATCTCAAGTAAACCTGCACTCCGCTGTGACACATCTCACGTAAACCTGCACTCTGCTGTGACACCTCTCACGTAAACCTGCACTCTGCTATGACACATCTCACGTAAACCTGCACTCTGCTGTGACACATCTCACGTAAACCTGCACTCTGCTATGACACCTCTCACGTAAACCTGCACTCTGCTTTGACACATCTCAAGTAAACCTGCACTCCGCTGTGACACATCTCACGTAAACCTGCACTCCGCTGTGACACATCTCACGTAAACCTGCACTCTGCTGTGACACATCTCACGTAAACCTGCACTCTGCTGTGACACCTCTCAGGTAAACCTGCACTCTGCTGTGACACCTCTCAGGTAAACCTGCACTCTGCTGTGACACATCTCACGTAAACCTGCACTCTGCTATGACACATCTCAGGTAAACCTGCACTCTGCTGTGACACATTTCAAGTAAATCTGCACTCTGCTATGACACCTCTCAGGTTAACCTGCACTCTGCTTCGACACATCTTACGTTAACCTGCACTCCGCTGTGACACCTCTCAGGTAAACCTGCACTCTGCTGTGACACATCTCAGGTATACCTGCACTCTGCTATGACACCTCTCAGGTTAACCTGCACTCTGCTGTGACACATCTCACGTAAACCTGCACTCTGCTATGACACCTCTCACGTTAACCTGCACTCTGCTGTGACACCTCTCAGGTAAACCTGCACTCCGCTGTGACACATCTCAGGTATACCTGCACTCTGCTATGACACCTCTCAGGTTAACCTGCACTCTGCTGTGACACATCTCACGTAAACCTGCACTCTGCTATGACATCTCTCACGTTAACCTGCACTCTGCTTTGACACATCTCAGGTAAACCTGCACTCCGCTGTGACACATTTCAAGTAAACCTGCACTTCGCTGTGACACCTCTCAGGTAAACCTGCCATCCCTGTGAAACACCTCCCAGGGGTAAACCTGCACTCCCTGCACTCACCGGGTGAATCCTAAACAAACCGTCCCACTGATCTGTTTTGCGCGAAACTGTCAACAGTGGTCCATCTCAACATTTTTCCAGTCTCTACATGTGCGGGATCGAAAAGTGACCTACTCGAAAGTGTCAGGATTGCACCATGCCTCTAACCATGATCAGTTGTACTGTTGGGGGAACCAGAACACGCATCACTGAGCAGTTAATTATCAATACAATATCACTACCAATATATTACCTTCCTCGACCCCCCACCCCCCCAAAAAAATGTACAAAGCAAGAAAAAAAAATCACGCTGCAGTGAACAAACACAACAACAAAATCAACGATATGACAAATGTACAAAGCAATCTATTTTCAAATCAACACCCCCACCTCCCTATGTTGCTCCTCCCTGCAGTACATCTCGGCAAAACCCACCTTGAGAAAAGTCAGTTTGCCTTTGGTGGAGAGCTGGAAGCTGTCGTCGGTGTGGTTGCAGAACATCTCCTTGCAGGACTGCCAGCCGTAGAAGAAGGACTTGGGCGTGGGCAGCATGTTGAAGGGCACGGGCAGGGTGCTGCCCTCGTCCATGTAGTTCAGCCACAGCTTGGTGCGCGCGAACTTCCACTCCACGTCACAGTCCGTCTGCACGTGCAACAGTTACCCTCGCCAGTGTTGCATGTTTTTTTTTACGTCTTCACTCCGATTTATTTGTTTCTTCCTTCGTCTGTCAGCAGGGTTTCGCAGAAAAAAACAGATGTGGAGCGATTTTCCTCAAATTTTGTCGAAGTGTCGGGTATTGGCAAAGGATTATCAGATAAAGTTTTATTGCTGATCCGAATCGGAATCCAGATACATGGAATGCTTAAATATTCTTTACCATTGGGCGATGGGGAAGAAAGTAACAGTTGAAGTGTGGTATCAAGAGAAAACATCGATGGATTTCTTCAAAGCTCTGTGGAAGGGTAGGCCATGGAATAAACATGTATTGGCATGTTTTAAGTGGCGATCTTTATCGGCATCCGAATTTAGGAATTTTTATATCATTTTCAGGAATGGGAAATTGGGAGGTGGGAAGGGGTGGAATCATTATAGAGAAAAACAGTTGCGGCTGTGATGGAGGTGTGCGTTCTACATTATGCTTTCCAGGTACGTATTCTGTCTTTTCATGTTACTGTTCAGACATTTGTGAGGAAGGGTGATGTGTCCATGCGACGACACCCATTTTGCTAGATCCACAGCATTTTAAACTTTTTGTTTGTTTGTTTGTCGTACTGCTGGCGTTGTGGCGGTGGTGGCAATGAGAACAACGACTTAATTCTCTTGCTGGTGTTAGACAGCTGCTTTAACAGTGGTTGTGACATATCAGAAGAAAAAAAAGAAGAAGCAGCAACAGCAGCGGCAGTAGTAACTGCAGCAGCAACAATGGTATCTGACGTTGATGAAAGAGCAGCAAATGCTACGACTGCTGAAATAAGAAGAACTGTGATGATTCTAGAACACCCGAAGCAACAACATAAATCATCAAAACAAACACACACAAAAAACAAACCCAAAGGCTCCTACATACCTGTAACTCCTCGAAGCTGTGGCTCATCATACCGATGAGCATGCAGACGAGAACGATGATGAACAACAACACAATACCCCCCCACGCCCCGCCCCACACACACATACACAAAAGGCTCCTATATACCTGTATGTCCTCGAAGCTGTGACTCATCATGGCGATGAGCATGTTGATGAGGACGATGATGATGACGACGTGGTAGATGCCGAACAGATACATGCCCACCGTCTCCACCAGGGAGGTGCTGCTGACCGTGGGGGAGGTACGCTCGTCCGTGTACACTGTTTGCACACACAGGGTGAGACAGACAGGTGAGAGAGAGGGAGATAGAGGGAGAGAGAGAGAGAGGGGGGGGGGAGAGAGAGAGGGTGGGAGAGAGAGAGGGAGAGAGAGAGACAGAGAGGGAGGGAGGGAGAGAGAGAGGGATAGAGAGAGGGAGGGAGAGTGAGAGGGAGGGAGAGTGAGAGGGAGGGAGGGAGAGAGAGGGAGGGAGGGAGAGAGGGAGGGAGGGAGAGAGAGAGGGAGAGAGAGAGGAGGGAGAGAGAGGGAGAGAGAGAGGACAAGAGAGGGAGGGAGGGAGAGAGAGAGAGAGAGAGAGAGAGAGAGAGAGAGGGGGAGAAAGAGGGAATGAGAGATTCAAGATTCAATATGGTTTGTTCATGTATAGGCCAAGGTCCCTTATGAAGGGGTATGTGAACATAGTAATCATATAAACACCACATAAAAATACAAGTAACAAACTGAGAGAGAGAATGAGTGAGTGAGAGAGAGAGAGAGAGAGGGAGGGAGAGAGAGAGAGTAGTAGAGAGAGGAGAGAGAGAGAGAGGGGGGGGGAGGGAGGTGCAACGGTCAATCGAGTTCAGCACTTCATTTTAACGTCAATCTATTTTTCTGACCGTGACGAAAGGGAGAGTTAACTGAACCTATTCCCCAACCTGCCTGATGTGTTTTTCACTGGTCTTGCTCTGGGTGCATGTCTGTGTGTGTATTTACAATATACACACACACATACATGCATACACCCACCCACTCTGCCCCTCACGCCTTCGTGCAGACACACGCACACACATCCCAGAAAGATGATAATTCAGACTGCGGTTGCATAATTTCCTCCATTTGGCGACCGAGCTTGCCAGACTGGCTCCAAACCCTTCCCTAACCACACAGACACAGACACGCCCACATACATGCACACAAGCACGCGATAAACTATTTTAAACTAGTTCTTCCTTCTCGATCTGTCTCTATGTTTGTATATCCATCATGCACATATATGTGTACATGTGTATATCCAAATTCATGTCTGTTTTTCACTTTTTGTTGTGCGTGCAGTATCTATGCACATTCATACGTGTGTATGTATGTGTGTGAGAGTACAATGCATTTTTTTTCTTTGTCACTGTCTTATTCATGCTTTTTCTGATTACTCTGATTTCATCTTTTCCTTTTTATTCCTAAGGACTGGATGTTAAAAAAAGAGCGAAAACAGCAAAACATACATGCATATTCCACTTCTTTCATTAAACAAATTTGTCGTTAACTGGGCATTTCCACAAAAGGAAGCGAGACATGGGCAGACAACCCTTTGCCACTGTGTGCTGGCCAAAACAGGAATCGATTGCTCCACAGAACTCAGCCAGGCTGAAAGGAAAAAAGGGTGGCCCAGCAGGACTCTCCCTCCACTTCCACTGGTTGCCTGATGAAGGGACCCCCCACCCCCACTTGCTTTTGGTGCAAAGTCCTGATGATAGACTACAGTGTTTTATGCTTTTGGTGCAAAGCCCTGATGATAGACTACAGTGTTTGCTTCTTTTGGTGCAAAGCCCTGATGATAGACTACAGTGTTTGCTGCTTTTGGTACAAAGCCCTGATGATAGACTACAGTGTTTGCTTCTTTTGGTGCAAAGCCCTGATGATAGACTACAGTGTTTGCTTCTTTTGGTGCAAAGCCCTGATGATAGACTACAGTGTTTGCTGCTTTTGGTACAAAGCCCTGATGATAGACTACAGTGTTTGCTTCTTTTGGTGCAAAGCCCTGATGATAGACTGTAGCGTTTACTGCTTTTGGTACAAAGCCCTGATGATAGACTACAGAGTTTGCTGTTTTTGGTACAAAGCCTTGACGATAGACTGTAACGTTTACTGTTTTTTGGTACAAAGCCCTGCTGATACACGACAGTGTTTGCTGTATTTGGTACAAAGCCCTGATGACAGACTACAGTGTTTGCTGTTTTTGGTACAAAGCCCTGGCGATAGACTGTAAAGTTTACTGCTTTTGGTACAAAGCCCTGATAATAGACTACAGTGTTTGCTGTTTTTGGTACAAAGCCCTGATGATAGACTACAGTATTCGCTGCTTTTGGTACAAAGCCCTGATGACTGTAGTGTTCGCTGCTTTTGGCGAAAACTGCTGGTGTGGGTGGCACTGTTTGCTGCTTTTGGTACAAAGCCGGCCCTGATGATACACTACAGTGTTTGCTGCTTTTGTTACAAAGCCCTGATGATAGACTACAGTGTTTGCTGCTTTTGGTACAAAGCCCTGGTGATAGACTACAGACTTTGCTGCTTTTGGCGAAAGCTGCTGGTGTGGATGGCACTGTTTGCTGCTTTTGGCACAAAACCATTGATGATGATGACAATGTTTGCTAATTTGGCACAAAGCCCTCAATGTTAATGCAAGTGCGGCACAAAGTCCTTGATGTTGATGCCAGTGCTTTCTGTTTTGGGCACAAAATCCTTGATGATGATGACGGTGTCTACTGTTTTAGGCATAAACCATTAATGTGGATGACCGTTTTTGCTGGGTTTGGCACAGCGCCCTTGATCCTGATGGCAGTGTCTACTGTTTTTGGCACAAAGCCCTTGATGTTGATGACAATTAGACAACTAAATCTCAAGTGATAAGGTAATAAGATGTGGTAACAAAATAGTAAGATCAATAAACAATAATTATAAGTAATTAAGTGACAAGATCAAGCCGGACAAGATCACATGATATCGTATAAGATTAATAATACCGGGTAACATCATAAATATCAAGTATCAAGATAAGTAAGAAGATAGGGAAGAAGGCAAGGCAACAAGATGATATAACAAATAACGAAGAAGTGAGAACATATTACAAGGCAACAAGTAACGACATGATATCACAAAGTATACGTAAAAAGGTAATAAGATGAGGCAACAAGTAATACAACAGGATCAAGCAGCGAAGCTGCATGGTAAACAACAAAGTAATGAGTTCGTGAGACAAGATGAGTGACAGAGTAGCAAGATCAAGTAAAAAAAGAAAACAAAGGAAAGAAAAAAAAGCACACTATCTAGATGAGAAGAATGGGCAAAACGAAAGAAACAAAATCTGGTAATAAAATCAGAAAAGATCAAGTACAAGATAAAAATATCCTAAAACAAGACAAAAAGATCAAATGACAAAGTCAAATAATGACCAAGAGAAGTAAGTCAAGAAACAGCCCAAGAAAATCAGTAAAAACAAAAGTAAACAGAATCAGAATAACAAAAGCTAAAGGTCAATACCAAATCATCGAAAGATGGTGAAGAAGACCAGGATGATAAGACCGCAAAATTTCGCTTGGACTAGGGTTAACTAATGACGACTCTGTTTCCAAACTACACACAGGTGGAACGAAATGCACATTTCCTCATAGAGCGGCACTTCGACACCTCACCACACCTCAGCACAGCACAACACAGCAGACCACAGGCAGAGCGACACAGGGACACAGGTGAGCACAGGTGGGGTGTTACCTGCCGTGCGGGGGTCAGCCGAGTGGGACGGGGAGTCGGTGCAGTAAATCTTGGTGCGCTCCAGGTCCAGGGCCAGGCAGTGGCGCACTGGATACAGTCCACGCACACACACACACACCACAAGGGCAAGGTCAGAACATGCCACCGCCATGCAGCACATGCGCTGGTTATGTCTAGTATCTCAACACCCAAAAGCCTGCAAGGTATTAATAACACCCACAAGCCTGCCCTGGTTAGCTGTTAGTTTGAACACTCACACATACACATATAAACACACACGAAAAAAAAGCCTGCAGGCATTCATACCACTCGCAAGCCTGCACTGGTTATCTAGTGCTGAGTACTCAAAGCTGCATTGGTTCTTCTCTGGGTTTGAATATTAAATTGTCTGAACAAACACTCGGTTCCACACTGGTCATCTATAGCTGAACGCCCAGGTAGCAACAGTCACCTGAGTTCTCAAGCCCATATGGGTATCTCTTTCTGAACACCCAATCCTGCTTTAGCCACCTGATTCTGAAGACATATCTATTTCCATATACTCATACTGTTTATCTACTTCTGGACATTCAAACCTGTAGTGGTTACCAGTTTTGGAACACTCAGGTTATCATCTCTGTCTGAACACTCAAAAGCCTGCATTAGTTATCTAGGTCTGAACACTCAGAAACCCTGCAATGGATCTCCGTTGTTTGAACGATCAATGCTGCATTGGCTGTGTAGGCCAAAACACTAAAATCTATGATGGTTATTGTTTGACACTCAAAGCTGCACTGGTGATCTGTTTCTAAACACTCAAGACTGCATTGTCTAGGTCTACACACTGAAGGCTGCATTGGGTATGTAGGTTTGAATATTCAAAAGCCTTTAAGCATTAATACTCACAAGCCTGATTTGGTTACTTAATTCTGAACAATCACAGTAGTCACACCCTGCACTGGTTTTCTGATTTGTCGACCACTTAAGACTGCACTGGTTATCTATTTCTGACCACCAAAGCTTTCACTGGTTATTTATTTCTGACAATCCAAGCCTTCACTGGTCATTTAAGTTTGACCACTCAAACCTGCACTGGTTGTTTCAAACCACTCATGCCTGTAACGGATATCTATTTCTACTGACTCAAGCTTGGACTGGTCATCTATTTTTAAACACCATGCCTGCATTGCTTATCAATCTCCAAACATGTTGCTTGCATCATCCAAAGATTACTTTAAAATGATTTTAGTCCACGTTTCTCCTAAACGAAAAAAGAAAATCCTTTTTGCAAAGGCTGACTTACATTTTCACATGTTTTACTCCAGGCGACAAATCACACTCCCAGTCCTTTTGGTCTCGACTTGTTTTGTGGTAACAACTACACAATTGGTCACTATGGTGATGTCTTCAGAATAAAAACATCCGCAAAATGATGTTTATCCTTCATAGAAATGCCGACAGTCTACAGATATCACAACGCTGACAGCTGGAAACGCTAGGCAACACGGACTGAGCTCTGGAAGATTCGCTGTGCATTGCACATTTCCCAAGACAACGCAATGGTCAGAAGGGTTGCTAAATGACAGCCAGTCCAGGACACTATATCAGAATCTTGCGCAGTGACAATTATGACTCTGTCTTCGGGGTCACAGTCGTTGTATGAAAGACTGCAGCTTGCAAACTGTCAGACGCACGTCATTTTTTAGGCAGCTATCGGCGGCGTAAGACACACTTTCTGCAAGGGAAGCATTCTGAAAGTTTCCCAACGCGAGGGAATGAGGCAGGGTGACAGTAGTTGTGCACATTGTTAAAAATTTACACTCAGGGTTTTGGTTTTTGTGTATCGTCCAGCCATCTTAAAGAGCCCACACCCCCACTCATTTTCGATGACTTTTCGATGAAATAGTGAGAATTCATTATCGTCTGAACAACAAACAGGCGAGCAAATTGTATGATTTTCTTTATATACACACTCACTATAACAAGGCTTGTGATCAATGTAAAAGTTATGCGAATATAAAAAATCAGTTGTGAAATATAACGTATAGAAAATAGTTTGAAAAAAAGCATCGTCAGTCACTGACACACAAGAGCAATATTCGGCAATCAGAACTGAAATGTCTGAGGATACTTAATCAACATCAGCAGATTCCATGATGTGAAAATAAGATACCAATAACTGAAAAAAACGACAACAACATTCAATGAAAGCTGAAACATATATCTTTGTAGGAAAGATATAATGTTGTCAGATCAGACTTGCACCCACCTTACAGAAACCAGTACACTGCCCCACTGAACACTGGATATCTAAAAAATTAGAAAGGCATCAGTTCTCATTAAATATCCACGTTACCACCACAGCATCTCTCTCTCATTTTATGGTCAAAAGGAGAATGATGGATGCATCGCAAGCTGGTTTTCCTACCAAGCGGTTATCATACAAAAAAAGCACAAACCAACCTAAAACGTGTTCATGCAGGTATTGTTGTGAAGATACACTGACCTCCCACACGTGATACCGCAGAAAGGAGGACTCTCTGGTGCAAGATCTACCATGCATGTGACGGTATTCTGGACAGGAACCTCCTTTTGCTCACAAGCACTGAGAGAGATCATCATACGCTGGGCAAGCAAGTTCTTTGGGATGGAGCACTCACTGCAGGGGAATTACGCCAACACTTCTACTGCGGTTAGAAACACTGATCTGACAAAGCAGTCAGTGTGTTGACACACAAGGGTGGGTGCAGGGGGCAGGTGGGGGGGTGTTGGCAGGTACACCTGTGGTACGTGCAGGACGGTGAAGGGGAAGCACACACACTGCCAGCATCATCATGTGCTGTCGCCTTCTCCCCTACCTTCTCCGCTGCCCCAGTTGCCTTTCACGCTGTGCATGGCACTGTCCTCCCGAGGCAGGGCGCCGCCGTTGGACAGGGGATGCTTGACGGCGATTTCCGTGATGCTCAGCTGGCTGAACATGGCCCAGAACAGGCTGAGGAACGTCTGCTGCAAACTGAACACAACCTGACAAAGTGCTAATGTCGCCCCGGCACAGCGCTAAACACGCAGAGAAGCGGACAGAGAGAAGCTTGAAGGCATCAGTCAAGCACGGCACCTGCCTCCGTACTGCCTCTAGGACAGCGACAGTGTGCCGCGCGGTGCCAGGAGTCCACAGCTGACCACAGGACTGAACGACAAGCATCAGCCCTGAATCAGATCCTGGACAAAACCCATCTACTAACCTTCACTGTAAACGTCAAACCAAACAGCTGTCTGAAACAAACAACAACAAACCGAAAACAAAACCAAATGCTGATTCATCAACATTCACTGCAGATATTAAATCTATTGTTCAAAGAAGCAGAGAACGGCCGATGCTAGAAGAGACAGATCCTCGCAGATCAGAATTTAACAGTAAACCTCCCAGCTCCATTCTGGACTCACATTGGTGAAGACAGTGCTGGACATTCCGCGAGCGGGAGGCAACCCCTGGATTCACAACGAAAGAAGAGTCTGGCATCCCAAAGACGCTAGAGCTGAAAACGCTCAACCCGATGCACAAAAAACAGACAGACAAACAAACAAACAAAAAAACCCCACCCTCCTTCTTAGTTCACCCGCAGTCGTGACAGAAACAAATGGCTAAACGCTAAGCTGTGGCAGTGCAGATACAATGCTGCCGTTACGAACAGAACAAGGGACAGAAAAACACGAACACAAGGGAACACGAGGACAGGACGACTGAGGAGGAAGCGGGTGGTGAGTGAGTTTACCTCCGCTAGCACTAGGGTGAGTGACCACGATGTCATTGATGCTGACTTGGCTGAACATGGACCAGAACAGGCTGCCAAACGTCTGCTTCAGGCTGCAAACAAGGGGCCGGGTCAACACACAGGCATGCACATGTCATGGCGGCACGTGTTTCACACAATACACCGCTAACACAGACAGTTACTCGAGGTTATTTTACATACCTGCACGTGTTTCACATAATACACACTAACATACACAGTTACCCGAGGTTATCTTACAAACTAAAACATGATTAATTGTCAAAGTAACCTTCCGTCAACAATTAGTATATTCTTTGGATTAACTCATGATATCCGTCACTGCACTCTGACTAAACATCTTCCCAAAGAACTGCTCTTAAAAACCTATCCAGTTCCTTTCTTGTGATCTACACTGTTCCCGGTACTTCTGAGGTGGTGCAAGTTACGTCATGTGACTGAAATCGTATTTGCACTGCTCTGTCACTGTAGATTTCTCTGTGCGAAGTTCAGGCTGCACTGCCCGGGACAGCGAATTGCTGAAGTTTCAGACACCCAATTATTTTCTCTGCGAGTACTTGCGTTACTATCAAAGTGAATTCTATATATACGGTAAGTGCATGCTGCACTCAGGACCTTGCTTTATCATGTCATCCTAAAGACTAGCGCCAAGACCATTACTCAATGACCAGTGGAGGGAGAAGTAACAATCTCGGTCACAGGGAGAATTCACGCTGGAACATTCGCTTCCTGATCTGACGCACTACTACAAAACCATGTCTCCACTGTGCAATGTGATGTGATGTGGTATAATGCAATGAGGTGTGATGTGATGTGATGTGATGTGATGTGTGTGTGTGTGTGTGTGTGTGTGTGTGTGTGTGTGTGTGTGTGTGTGTGTCTGTGTGTGTGTGTGTGCGTGCGTGCGCGATTTAGAGGGCATTTATCAGAATTGGGTAACATTATTATAATTATTGACAATCTACGGACTGATTGACTGAAAGTTCCTTTACAATACAAGAGGATACAGGACACTGTATTATAAATAAACACATAAGACATAATCTTAATGGAAGAAAGAAAGAAAAACAGATAGATAGATAGATAGATAGAGAGAGAGAGAGACAGAGACAGAGAGAGAGAGACAGACAGACAGACAGACAGACAGAGTCAGAGAGAGACAGAGACAGAGAAGACTGATGGCCTTACCCCTGGAAAGCCTTGGCGGCGTGGACGGACACCAGAGTACCGTTGATGTCCATCTTGATCTTCTGGGAGCCGTAGTACCAGTACAGGTTGTGCAGCCCTACCATGAAGGCGAACAGCACCTGCAAGGCACGGGCAACGCGGAATCAACGCACGCTACGCAGCCAAACTGATGCAAATAGTTTTTCTTTTTCTTAACTCAACCTGTCAAACTGATGCAAATAGTTTTTCTTTTTCTTAACTCAACCTGTCAAACTGACGCAAATAGTTTTTCTTTTTCTTAACTCAACTTGTCAATTTCTCTTTACACAACCTGTCAAACTAACGCAAACAGTTTTTCTTTTTCTTAACTCAACCTGTCAAACAGATGCCAATATTTTCTCTTTTTCTTAACCCATATGGTGACACAGTCTAGTGACACAAACCCATGTTACCAAAGCCCCGTCAGTATTTTCCGATGTGTCCATTGCAACAAGTCACCAAACTCCCTAAGTATTCTCCAATGTGTCCATTGCAACAAGTCACCAAACTCCCTAAGTATTCTCCAATGTGTCCATTGCAACAAGTCACCAAACTCCCTAAGTATTCTCCAATGCGTCCATTGCAACAAGTCACCAAACTCACTTCAGTATTCTCCAGTGTGTCCATTGCAACAAGTCACCAAACTCTCCTCAGTATTCTCCAATGTGTCCATTGCAACAAGTCACCAAACTCTCCTCAGTATTATCCAATGTGTCCATTGCAACAAGTCACCAAACTCCCCTCAGTATTATCCAATGTGTCCATTGCAACAAGTCACCAAACTCCCTAAGTATTCTCCAATGAGTCCATTGCAACAAGTTTTTATTTATTTATTTATCAAGACTTCTTGCTATAGCGCATATTCTTGAAGATCTATGCGCTTTACAATAGCACTAAAAACATTCACTCAAACATCCCCACACAAACATATGCATATAATTTGAAACATAGGTAAGAGAGAACAATTAAAAGAGGTCATGTCAGTTGATTAAATCAATAAATGCAACAGGTATATAAAAAAGAAGATAAAAACGAAATAATGATAACAAAAAAGTAGACAATTGAAATTGAAAGAACACAAGCACGTATGCGCATACATATATACGTAGGTACATACATACATACATATATACATACAAAACACACAACGTGCGCGCACACACACACACACACACACACACACACACACATGCGCGCGCGCGCATGTAAGCACGCACGTATGCATGCACCAACAAACAAGCCGCATACCCAGACACACTACTCACGCACTCACTCAATGACACACACACATACACGCACTTACAGGCATATACACACACGAACACAAATCAACAATCAAATAATGCAAACTACTACGACATTACATAAAAAAGAAAAAAGAAGAAGAAGAAAAAAAAAGTTCCTGCTAAGCATTTCCCTGAAGAAACACCCCACATAACACACACAGATCAAAACTAGAAAGATGAAGCAAATGTTCACACACACACACACACACACACACACACACACACACACACACAAACGAAGGACAAACAATTGAAACACACAGGCTACAACATTGCATGATAAAGCAATATTCATCAAACATTTCTAGTAAAAACCAAACAAGTCACCAAACTCCCTAAGTATTCTCCAGTGTGTCCATTGCAACAAGTCACCAAACTCCCCTAGGAGCCCCACTGACACCAAGGTACCATATCGCACCAGTTGACCAAAGTGCTATACTGCACATCGCAACAACTCACCATAAATCCAGGATGTAAAAAACAACAACAAAAAACCCCCCAACAAAACAACAACAACAACAAATAACAACAACAACAGACGCCAAAGCGCACACTGCAACAACTTACTGAAGTGTCTAATTGCAACAACTCACTAATTTTCCAACACTGCACGAAAATGTCACGTCACACAAAAGCACCAAAGTACAACTCATTAACTCACTCAGTACGGCCAGTCCTCTCTTCTCCTCTACACAGACCCCTAGGATGTCCAGTGGGTGTCTGAATGACCCAACCTTTAGCTTCCGTCCTCAGAATTGTGGCATTCTTTGTCAACATTCACCTCTTCAGTATAAGAGCCTTCCGCTTGCAATATTTTGCTGATGGTAATTGGGGTGAAACGCTGTTAACGTCGTCTCTTTCGCCGTTCGTATGGAGAGAGTTAAACCACAACAATGCAATAATGAATTAGAAAGTCACATTGCACCAAAGTATAATTCCGACAACTTATTAAAAAACAACAACACTACATTGCAATAACTCACGATGAACCATCGCAACAACTCATTAACGCGCCATAAAACACACACCCACAAAACAAACCTATCACACTGCACCTAAGCGCCACACTGCATAAACTCATAAAAAGCGCCGCACCGCACCAACTCTTGATTAAAAGTGCCACACTGACCTAGCTCATCAAAAGCGCCTCACTGCACCAACTCATTAACAGAGCCATACTGCACCAACTCATTAACAGAGCCATACTGCACCAACTCTAATTAAAAGTGCTACACTGCACCAACCAATTGAAAGTGCCACGCAGCACCAACTCTTAATCAAAAGCGTCACACTGCACCAACTCATAAAAAGCGCCACACTGCACAAACTCTTAATTACAAGCACAACACAGTACCAACTAATTAAAAGCGCTACACTGTAACAACTCATTTAAAGTACCGCACTACACCAACACTTTTTAAATCCCACACCGCATCAACTCATTAGCTTCACTTTCTCGAGGAAGCGCAACTCCATTAAGACAATCCATACGCGCTACACCACAGCTGCTAAGCAGATGCCTTACCAGCACATCACCCAGTCAAGCCTTGAATGCATGCATATTTAATTGTGTACTTTTCAGAGATGGATTTCTTCAACAAAATTTTCCAGAACAGAACACTCATGTTGCCATGGTTTCTTTTCCAAAGCGCCAAGTGCGTGCTGCACACGGGACCTAGTTTTATCGTCTCATCCGAATGACTTAACGCTCACTCTGACTTTTAAGGGCGAGACCGGGAATCGAAGCTAGACCCTTACGGGTAATGTATCGTCTTTACCATTCTGCTGCCTTTCTCTTCCAACAACTCTTCAGTTAACCCTCTCTCTTTTTTCTTCTTCTTTTTTTTTTTTTTTTTTTTTGAGGAAGTGTCTGGATTTGTTCATATCTACCTTTTATTTACCTGTGTGCTAGCTGATTCGGTAGCATAAGTAGCACTGACTCGAAGTTGCGTACCTTGTGAATGGAGAGTTTGTTCTCTTTATTGTTGTTCAGTCCTTTCCCCTTTGTGAATTTTTTTGTTGTGGTCCTTTTCTGTTATACTGCACTCGTGTGATGTGCCTTTAGTATCTATTCCATCTTAATGAAAGGCGCTATAGAAATAAACTATCATCATTATAATTACTCTCATAGCCTCATTGTTCTTTTATTTATTTCTCCCTCCCACCGTCTCTTTCTCTTTCAAAGCATCACACTGCACTGAAGAAGCAGAGCCAAGGGAAGCCACTCACTCACCAGCGTGAAGAGCACCATGAAGCGGGTGATGTCCCCTATCATGCGGCCCAGGGAGATTTGCAGCGGGCCCAGCACCTCGAAGGCCGGCATCAGCCACGTCGTCCGCGCGAAGCTGATCACGTTGGCGATGGCGAACAGCGCGTCCGACACGATCTCCGGGTCGTAGGGCTCCCACTGGAAGCGGGCTGCACGAGCAATGCAGGTCCAGAGTTATTGGGGTCAGTTCATTGAAACGGGATGTGTACAGAAAAGAGGTAGCAGGTGTGAGCAGGTTAGTAGTAAGACCCGGTTTTGAGTGTTTTACTTTCAATTGTGGGTGTGTTTTACCTCCAGCTGTGGGTGTGTTTTACTTTCAATTGTGGGTGTGTTTTACCTCCAGCTGTGGGTGTGTTTTACTTTGAATTGCGGTTTTTCCCGGGTTAAAAGTGGTTGTAGGTGTGAGCAGGTCAGTTGTAGGCTAATACCCGGTTTTAAGTGTTTTTACTTTCATTGAGAATTTATTATTAAAGTTAAAAGCGGGTGCAAATATGAGAAAGTTAAGTTTAATACCAGTTTTCAGCGTTTTACTTTATATTGTGTTAGTGTTTTACTTTGAAATGCCGATTCTTAAGAGTCGAAAGGGGTACTGGTGTGAATTAATAAGTCGTATACCCACTGTTTTAAGTCTTTTACTTTCAACTGCGGATTCTTAAAGAAAAAAGGTGTTATAAAAACATGGTAGTGAACGTATTAGTCAAATACCGTTTTAAGTATTGTACATGCAACCGAGGAGTTTATAGTTATCAGATTGATTCAGTGTTTCTTAAATCTGAATAGTGTTTCTTAATGAAAATGGCATCCAATTTAAAATAGATTTATTTCATCGCACGTGAAATCGAGTTGTTGTGTTTTATTACTTTTATGTTTGTTTTCAGCCTTAGTTATATTCCTGTTTCCACGTTCGTCCAGTCGTTGTCATGTTCACGTGTACGTTAGACTGTGGGAAGGGAAACTGTGCCTGAGTGCCGAGCCTTTGCATACAGAAGCAATTTGGAATTGGATTTAATAAAGATGGCTGTAAGGTATTCTGGTGTGTCTTTTCCCCCCAGAGAAACAACAACTCAAGATCGAAATACAGAGAAAACGGGACAAACGAAAAGGGTCATGATGATTACAGTCAATGTCGAGGTCAAAACGAGGTCACCAGCAGGAGAAATGATAGGTTTAAGTTTGGGGTGGGGGTTGGAGGTGAATGTCAAGAGATGAGAAATGTGGAGCATATAATTATAGCTCGGATAAAGCTGTATGGAATACGTTATGTTTGATACCGAGCAAAGAGAGAGAGAGAGAGAGAGAGAGAGAGAGAGAGAGAGAGAGAGAGAGACAGACAGACAGACAGACAGACAGACAGACAGACAGAGAGGGGGCGGGGACACAGACAGACAGACAGAGAAAACAGAGAGCGAACTAACAAGCCTCCATGAAGTAGTGGTGCGGGGATTCCCGCTGTGACTTGATGTTGGCTATATGTAGGTCGAAGTACGTGTAGTTATCCGAGTACAGGTAGGTGCGAGCTAACGATGTGCCATTGAAATATCTGCAACACAACCACCAATATCACAAATTAAAACAACAACAACAACAACAACAACAAAAACCCACTAAAAAGCTTATACAAGAAATAATCCTCCGCACTCCCCCATCCCACGAAAAAGAGCATTATTTTACAGGTAACTTTGTTTGATGCCACAACAGTAACAAAAACTGATGAGACGTTTAGGATGAGAAGATCAACCTAGCATGCACTTCTTCTTATACCACGCAAAAGAACTAAACGGCAACACAAAAAGAGCTGTCCCTGGGAAAATGGTGTTAAAGAGAGCACCACCACACTACCATGAAAAAAAAAAATCTCTATTGGGAATCATACATTTATGCAGGTATGAAACTCTCTGCATGCTGATGCGAAGGAGCGTGCATGTGTGTGCGTGTGTGCGCGCGCGTGTGTGTCTGTGTGTGTGCACGTGCGAAGGAGAGAGCAAGTGAGAGTGAGAGACAGAGAGAGAGAGAGACAGCAAGAAACAGAATTCCACACAACAACAAATAATCGACTAACCTAAATCTAAGTCCTTAACTGCCACAGACGAACAACAGAACAATCAGACAGGCAGACGGACGGACGGATAGACAAGCAGACAGACGCAGGAACCGACCTGTCAGCATCGGAGACCTTGAACTCCGTGAAGAAGCGGAGGACGTAGGAGCAGAGGTACATAGAGAGAACCCCGAAGTCCATGGTGTTGTAGTAGTCTGTGATGTAGCTGCGGGCACCAGAGTTGTACACCTGTTTGCACTCGATCCATAACAGACCTGCAACACAAAGCAACCTGCTCTCCATGGGTCTACACGAATCACAAAACCAACCAAACAAACGGACAGACAAACAAGAAATATCCAACTAACCAAATCCTAATACACATACAAAAGCCATCTAACCAATACTACCAGCAAAAGCAACCCTCCTCCCCGACGCACACACAAAGGCGACAAGTCCCCTTTTAATGCACCCAGTTTGTGTTGAATAATTCTTTACAAGATATGCACTTCTCGCTTCCTCCATAAACCGAATGAAACAGAACACTTTTCTATATCGCAGAATTCATTCAACAACGTGAAAGTCTCGTCCGATTCGAAACACATACACGCAGACACCCCCACCCCCTTCCACTCGTCTTTATAAACTAACGAACCTCCTGAACCTCAAAACAAACCAAACAACCAAAAAAGAAAAAAAACTACAACAAACAAAAAACACCACCAACCCAACCACCACCCAAACCACCACCACCACTGACCTAAGATCCAGAAGACTATACAGATCTGCACGTGCGTGATGAGCGTGCTGGCGGGCCGCAGGGTCTCCTTGAGCAGGCTCTGGATCTTCTCGTCCTGGCTGAGCGCCTTGTAGCGGGGGTCAGTGAGCTCGTTGGTGTCGGTGATGGTCACTCCGCTCTCCGTGATGCGGAAGGTGGCCGCGGCCAGCAGCACGAGGAAGCACATATGGGAGGTGGTGTGCGTGATGAACTTGGTCACCGGGCACCGCATGATGGCGCCGATCTGGTTTTGGGGGGTTTTGGGGGGAGGTTTGGAAGAGTTGTTCAACGGTAGACGTGAATTACACATCACGCAGACAGACACACACACATACACAAGCGCGCGCGTACACACTCCCGCACTCACACATGCACGCACGCACTACACACACACACACACGGACGTATACACACACACACGTACGCATGCGCACACACACGCACACACAGAGAGAAAAAGACACAACAAGCTTAAAGCTTATACTGTGCTCACACGCTGCACTTGAATTTAAACGGGACCCCGATGAACCATTTATATCACGAGAATCAAATAACTTATTCATAAACAGCAAACGAAGAACTCGTAAAAGAAATTATTAAACAAATAAATAAGATTATGCTGCTATCAGTATCGACATGAACTTCTAGTTTGTGGGAAGGGGGGTATGGTGATGGGGAGGGGTGGGTGGGTCAGTGGAGGGGAAGAAAGGGAGGGATACAGGGAGGTATGGAGGGCAGGGGAAGAAAAGTAGGGGTAGGGGGAACAAGGAAGGTGTGAGGAGGGGGAAAAAGGTATGGGGACGCGATAATCTCTATAAATCTGATAAAACTTTTGAATTTAATTTATTGTTTGCAAATGCTATATTTACGATCTGAAAAAATCTACTTTTTCTTTTGGCAAATTCTATATTCATTAATGTAAAATGACAAACAAAATGCAACAATCATGTTTAAGAAGTTGCTAAAAGAGAGATATGATAGAGAAAAAATACATGGCTTTATAAAAAAACAAATTCTGTCATCTTTCATGCAGACTGGCACTGCTCTCTCGCGATCTCTCCCTCTTTTGTGTGTGTGTGTGTGTGTGTGTGTGTGTGTGTGTGTGTGTGTGTGTGTGTGTGTGTGTGTGTGTGTGTGTGTGTGTGATATAGCTACATGCAGATCTTACGTTTTTCCTTTCTGGTGAGAGTTTTCCTTTCTGAAGAAATATCTGTAAAATGTTTCTTTTCTCATTACTTTCATCATAATCGTCTTTATCATCACATTCTTTAAAAAAAAAACAAATTCTGTCATCTTTCATGCAGACTGGCACTGCTCTCTCGCGATCTCTCCCTCTTGTGTGTGTGTGTGTGTGTGTGTGTGTGTGTGTGTGTGTGTGTGTGTGTGTGTGAGATATAGCTACATGCAGATCTTACGTTTTTCCTTTCTGGTGAGAGTTTTCCTTTCTGAAGAAATATCTGTAAAATGTTTCTTTTCTCATTACTTTCATCATAATCGTCTTTATCATCACATTCTTTAAAAAAAAAATCTTATCATAATCGTGGTACTGGCAATACTAGTGACAGTGGCTATTATGTGGAAGATTATGATGATATGGTAATTTTTTCATCATTATTTGGTCCATTCATTTGTAGTTCAAAGTCTCTTGTACTCTCTCTCTCTCTCTCACACACACGCACGCACACAAACATACACACATGTGTCTGTGTGCATTCATTGCGGGGCATCCGCATGCACGTGAAGGTAATCATGTCCAAGCAGAAAACACCACTGAACTCACAGCGACACGTGATGATGTAAAGAACATGGTGAATGCACCTTATGAAACAGGAACAGCCTCCGCTTAAAAGATGAGCAAACGACAACATTCAGACCACAAGCACACGCATAAACATTCATACATCGCATGAGAAAACATCCCGCCAATCTGCTCTCCTCCCCTCCCCCTCCCCCACGCACCCACTGAAGGCACGAGCACTACCACACACATGCAGGCTGCATAAGTACATATATACACATATGTGCGCCGCACACGCACACACACACACACTTCGAAGCTGGTTGATGATGATGCCATTCTGGAAAACAACAACAAAAGCCGGAGATGATAGGCTCAGGGGAGGTAAGAGCAACTCTCAACTTTTCCTCCCAACATATTATTCTCCCCTGCTACTCCTAATGTCCGATGCAGTCTTTCCGCAGTACTTTTCTCACTCACCCTCTCGCTTGAAAGTGCTCGTGCTAACACACACACACACACACACACACACACACACACACACTTCCCAATCTTTAGATTCCCCTCTCGCGACACAAGCATTTTCCAAATCCTTTCCATCAACTCGGGCCAAACCGACAGCAACACGAAAAACCCATTCACCTCGGGGTTATGACGAGAAACGAGACGGCGTGGGAGGTACGAACAGTCTGTCAGAATACACAGATTAACCTCCCCTGGCGCGTATGTCACCAAACGGGCATTTACTGTTCAGGCTTATGGCTGGCTCTTGTCTTTCAAGTTCTCTGGTTATTTTGTTTTTCCTTGCCCACCCGCGTTCCCCCCACTTCACTCTGCCGCCATTTCTGAATAATAGTTATGTTGCTGTCTCGACACTAACACAACTAACAGTACTGACAGGGGTTATAATGATCACTGACACCTCGCAGCTCAACTGAAGCACACACACACACACAAACAACAACAACATACAAACAAACAAAAACAACAGCAAAACACACACACACACACATTTGTCGTTGTGCTGAGTTTACTTGACTGCATGCTCACTTTATAGCGAACCCAAGACAAACAGTGCATGACTGAGCTCATATTCTTACGTCTGGAAATTGGGTTTTGGTCTTACTTTCTCACATTCTTTACTGAAAGCTTTCGCACCAATCAGAACGGACCAAACGCAAACAGACTGACAGGGAACAGAAAACAAACAGGAAAAGACTACGCGAAACTACGTGAACACTCACTCTTAATTTTTTTTTTCAACTTTCTCTCACGGTACTTATCCGATGTCGGACTCGTGCTGGTAAAAAAATACTTATTGATTGTATTCACCACCCACTTTGGTCTGCATTCAAGGCAAGAGACGTGTTTATTTCAGGAAACCAGCGGGGCTACAAAACAACCCAACTCCGTCCGGAGAAGCTCGCAGCCGACACAAGGCAAGGCCTGGAACCCACTGGGAGAGAATCCCCAATTGCTTGCATACAGTAACGGCGGCTCCCACACGCACGCACGCGCGCGCGCGCGCGCACACACACACACACACAACACACACAAGCACCAGGCAGATTCAGCAGCAGCCCCTTCCTGTCCCTCTTCAAAACGTCATCCTTCGCCCATCAGTTCCAAACTACTAAACCCACCAAAGTACCACCCACAATCAACTCCTAACCATACACAACTCTCCCTCCCCCTCACACCCGAACAAATGCTTCCCCCTTCTTACCCGTCATTCAACAATGAAATTCACACACACACACACACACACAAGAGAGAAAAGAAATTAAAAAGAAAGAAAAGGCATTACCTTACCGCCGGGCACAAAGACGTAGGTGACGCAGAGGAAGGGGATGAGGGGGATGAAGAGCAGCAGGTAGAGGAACTGCATCAGCACATTCAGGGACTGCAGGAAGCCCATCTCTGACCCGTACCAGATGCTGGTCATGTGCTGCTGGCAGTTCGGGTGCGCCACGAACTGAAACAACCACCACCACCACGAAGCACTGCGACGATCATAACAATAACAACGATGCCCAGATGATGACACACTACTTCTACTGTTGGTGATTATAACCTGAGGCCAAACCTTCATTGGTCAACTGTGATTCCTGGTGAACGACAACCACAAAAAAAAAAAAAAAAAAAAAAAAAAAAAAAAAAATCAAAACGCCGTGGGTAATAGTGGGGAAGAGGTT
>NC_134893.1:38500082-38547582 GCF_041734735.1 Babylonia areolata | reverse complement strand
AAGAGGCGCATTCTTCAAAATCAGTCACTTGTGGTACATTATCCGTTCTTTGGGATATTCGATAAAAACTGAATTCGCCTTTCGGGTGGGAACACGTACCCGAGTTACGACAGGAAGTGATTCAAAAAACAGATACGTTTCGACGCTATGGTATACGATTTTCTACAGACCAGCCAACATAACATACAGATGGAGTGTTCTTTTGTCTCCGCTGTCTGCTTCGTTTTTATTTGTATGTTTTGTTGGCTCGTCTATATATATATCTGTAGCATGGAAATGCAACACTTCTGTGTATAGATTTGTGTTGTAACTCACGTTTGTGTTCCCGAACATAAAGAGAGTTCAGTGCCGTTAAAAAAAAAAAAACGAAGAAAAAAAAGGAGAGAAAAGAACAACAATACGTCAGTGATGGTTAATTTCAAATAATGCACCTGTTCTATGTAACGTCAATGATTAGATCTACGAGATGCAGCAATGGCATGTGTACTACTAGGTTTACACACAAACACACACACACACTCGCACACACACACACACACACACACACACACACACACACACACACACACACACTCATATCACAACACAATTCACCCATCTATACCACACAAAATTTAATGACAAACGTTAAACGAAACTACAACTACAACTACTCCTACATCTTCCACAACCACAGTCACCACAACAACGTGACAACACCCACACTACCCACGGGATAAAATAGGCACGGACGCCTGACCTTCTTCTCTTCATAGCGGATGGCCATCTTGAGGCGGGATAGCGGGTCTCTGTCGGAGAACTCGCCGCTATCGCTCAGCACCGCCTCCACCTCCTGGGTGCCCCGGCACAGGTCCATCAGTTCGCAGGCAAAGTTCATGCACTGCTCCACCATGCCCAGATATTCGCTCTGGAAAACAAAACACGGTCGTCAGTCGGCTCTACGTAAGTAGGCAGCCTGCTGTGTAAATGACCCGGTTTTTGTAAAGCGCTTAGAGCGTGGTCTCCGACCGAGGACAGGCGCTGTGTAAGTATCCATATTATTCATTCATCCAAAGCGAGGTCATCCCCATATCACTGATGTCATTCCAATGTCATCAACTTTGGCACAACGTCACTGTGTCCTTGTTGACAATGACTTTAAAATACTGTGAGATCATCGAGCCATATCAATGAAGTCATTACGTTATCGCGCCCTTGTTGTACCCTGTTGACATCATAACAGCATCGTGAGATCATCACCACATCAATGGCGTCATTACAACATCATCGCGTTTTTGTTATTTCCCTGCTGACGTCATCAAAACACCGCATCAGAGAGAGAGAGAGAGAGAGAGAGGGAGAGAGAGAGACACACACACATACGCGAAATACGACGAACAAAATCTTTCATCACCTCCATCCTGAAAACCTCCACATCCCTAATTCCTTCCCCCTCCCCGCACCACCCCCTCCTAAAAAAAAGAAAAAAAAAGGAAGAGATGGAGGAGAATAAGTACGAGGAAGAAAAGGAGTAGCACATGAAGAGGAGGAGAAACAAGAAGAAAGAACTTTGACCAGGTAGGAAAAAGCAAGAAACATGGATCGACAAATAAATAGATAAACAAATAAAAGAACCGAACAGATGAAAGTGGGGAGAGAGTCTGAAAAAAAGTGGGAAGATCAAACAGAGTTAGACATCCCAGGGAACTGAAGGAAGAAAGGGGGATGTGGGAAACCGAAGGGGGGGGGGGGGCGGGGGGGGGGGGGGGGGGGGGCGGCAGAGGGAGGGGGGGAGACAGAGACTAAGGGTTGAGGTGGGGGAGGATGTGCGTTGGGCGGTGTCAACAGCCCCCCCATCGTGAGCGATCGATAACCGATTTGATGTTAATCGTTGTGATTGGTAATTTGCCTGGCAACGGCTCCTGCTCTCCCTCTTTTCCCCCCTCGATTCCTCTTGGACTGTGCACCGGTGTAGAGGTGTAACACGCCACACCCCCTCTTCAGAAAACACCAATTAACCCACCCATCCAAAGAAACAACAACAAGAACAAAAAACAACAGCAAAAAAACAAAACAAAAAAACAAGAACCTAGAACAAACAAAAACCAAACCCCCCCAAAAAACAATAACATCGAACACACACACAACAACAACAAACCCCCACTCACAAACTAAGCAAACGAACCCGGGGACAAATCTGGTAGTGGCAATAACAGTCACGTACACTAATAACAGCGGTGTGTGTTTCGTCACATGCGTACAGAGCTGTTATCAAGCCTACATCTCTGACACGTAAATGGTTTTAAAATAGCAAAGACGTTCTTTCTGACGCAGCTGCTGACTGGAAAACACCCGAAAACCCAATCGTTCACGCCCTGTCGACAGCCTTTCCATCTGTTTTCTTTTCCCCATTCAAACTGCTAACAATCAGTTTTGTTGCACCACCGAAAGGAGACAGTCGACTGGTGGACTAAAACATTCTGACGTCTGTACCGTAAACTGCATTATTGGATTGGGAATAGATTCTGTGACTTATTGTCTGAGTGACCCCTCGCCTCCTTCCCCTTCCACTGCATCCTGTGCGAAAAGATGGCAACAGGAGCAAAACGATGTAAGAATCGCTCTCAACTTTCGCCCGTGTGGTGTGACTCATCAATATTGATTGACAGTGTTGTGCTGAGAAGCTTGATCGGGACATAGGCAATTATGTAAATGGTGCTTGTATCTTTCTTCCTCCTTTCTGCCTGCCTGAATATGAAGTTATCAAAGATTATATATCTCTTTCTTTCCATTTTTGGTTCCTTGTTCCTCCCTTTCTAATTTTAGTTCTTCGTCGTCTTCTGTATTCTGAACAGTGTCATGTTGCTTCCACTGACACTGAAAAATGTTTGACATTTTCAATGCATTTCGTGCTGACACCAGCTGGAAATAATGGAGGAGTTTGTAAAACATATGTCAAAACAAGAAAAAGAATAAGTGCGCTTGTGAAAGTTCAAGAAAACAACAACACACATACAAATACGCGAGCGCGTGCGCACACACACACCGAACTGTCAAACACACAAAACCGTTCGTTTTCCGCATCGCTCTCGAACTCTCTCCACACATTATACATCCCCACCTCCCCTCGCATTCCCCGACCTCACTTTCCTCTTGCTCCCCTTCCTTATATCCTGCCGACCCCCATGACCGACCTTGAACTCCTTCTCCACCTCGGCCAGCTTCATCATCTCCTGCCGCAGCTCGAAGGTGGTCATGATGGGGTCCGGGCTGGACAGGGCCATGTAGGCGGGGCTGGCCAGCGCCCGGTAGGCGTTCAGCCGTGACCGCGACCTCTTGAGCGAGTCGTAGTTCTGCTTGGTGACGCAGTCCGTGCACTTGCAGGAGATGGGGTGCGGCTTCTCGATGGTGTGGTTCCTAGACAGGAACATCTGTATGATCTCGTGGTTGTTGTAGTGGGCGGCCAGGATGAGCGGAGTGATGTCCGGCGGGAACTGGCTCTTCTCTTCCGTGCGGAAGAACGCCTCCCCGCCGCCCATCCGCCGGAGCCGGTCCTCGCCGGCCATGAAGTTGGGGTGCTCGATGATGATCTTGACCACCTTGGTTGCGCCCTTGCTGATGGCGTGCAGCAGGGCCTCCTCGATGCAGTTGAAGCTGAGGTTGTCCAGCAGGATCTCGATGATGTCCAGCTTCTCCGAGTCGATGGCCAGGTGCAGGGCGTTGCGGCCCATGTAGTCCACGCAGTTGACGGACAGGCTGGAGTCCCCGGACTCCTCCAGCGACTGGCGCACAATGCCCACGTCGCCCAGAAAGGCGGCATTGAGGAACACACGTTCTTCATCGGTCAGCTGGAACACAGGGTCAGCAACAGACACTGTCACTTGCAATACATGGACATAACACAGAGATCATAGAGGAAAGACAGGGTCACTGCAATGCATGGACATCACACAGAGATCATAGAGGACAGACAGGGTCACTGCAATGCATGGACATCACACAGAGATCAGAGAGGACAGACAGGGTCACTGCAATGTGTGGACATCACACAGAGATCATAGAGGACAGACAGGGTCACTGCAATGTGTGGACATCACACAGAGATCATAGAGGAAAGACAGGGTCACTGTAATGCATGGACATCACACAGAGATCAGAGAGGACAGACAGGGTCACTGTAATGCATGGACATCACACAGAGATCAGAGAGGAAAGACAGGGTCACTGTAATGCATGGACATCACACAGAGATCAGAGAGGAAAGACAGGATTACTGCAATGTGTGGACATCACACAGAGATCAGATAGGAAAGACAGGATTACTGCAATGTGTCAAGCGAAGCAGTGAGTCATGACTCTGTATTTCACTGACGATGTCATTCATTTACTGGGCATGCATTTAACATTCACAGTCTGCAGGAACAGAAAGAGTCACAATGAATGGAGTACACATAGGACAGAAAGAGAAATGACTTGCTCCTAGATTGTCGAGTTCAGACTTTTCCAGAACAGCACATAAAATATATTGATACCATAATTTCATTGTGACAAAAAGCAATATTCGGTACTGCTTCGTGTCCTACCATGCAACAACTCTTTACAACTTTCCTTCCAACCCGGAAAGTTCAGAAATGCAGTACCGAAGAGAACAAATAGCTGCACGATACATGTGCGTGTGCGTGTGGATAGTGACTTCAGCTTCTTGCCCTTCGGACTGGTGGATGCGGAAATTTGAAAAAAAGGAAAAGAAAAAAAGAAAAAGAAAAAAGAAAACAAAGGAAAGAAAAAAAGAATGGACCTCTTGATGCAAAGAACTCATTCTGTTTTACCCGTTTTCTTCACGATTTTCCCCCATTCGTTTCAGCATTTTCCCCTCTCTGAGAATCATTCGGACCTCCCCCCCCTCTCTCTCTCTAACACTATGTATGTATACAGCCTTTGAGTTCAGAGTAGCAGTAGCCTAATGTCTTAATTTCTTTTCTTTTTTTTCCAAACATATTTTAAAATCATTTTTTGGATACATACATGTATAGAAAAAAAATCAACGACAACAAAAACAAACATAACAAACGAAATCGGAAAAAGGGAGAGAAAACAAAAACAACAACAAAAAACAAACAAAAAGACAACCTCACACACAAAAACAAAAAAAAAACCCACAAAGAACAACCAAGCAATACATTATATATATATATATATATATATCTAAAACTACACACACATACAAACACTTATATAAAACAAACACAAATGCTCCCCCCAAAGTGCAAAGAATAGATTTCGAATCATAACATTGAATAGCAAATAGTATAAGAATAAACAAACAAAACGCTTGTCATAAGTAATCCGGTCTTCATTATCAGTGTCTGCAGCTGGATGTACCTCCTTTTTTTCTTTTTTTCCCCTCCCCCTTTTTTCAGCAAAAGAAAGAAAAGAAGAAGAAAAAAATCTAATTGTATGCACACGTAGAATGGACACATTATCACTGTTTACAAGTGATGGAGTTGATTCACACTCACACACACACAACGTGTTTTTACATATACACACATATATGCATATACATATATGGATGTATGTCATATTCACTTAATTCATTTCACACCAAATATAAGACTTTCAATGCCGTTGCCAATATTAATACATTGTCATTTATATATCCTATTCAAGCATCAACGTTTTGGCTTAGTTCCATTAAATTTTTGTAGTGATTCCAATCATTAATGAAATTTATTGAGGTCTTGTTTACAAATGAAATGCATTTTCCTATTTCGTACCTTCCTTTTAGATATTTCTGAAATGCGTGAAAATGTGGTAGATTTTCATTAATTTTACATTTATAGATGAAAATCTTTGCCAGCAGTCAACTACCCCATCCGATTTAATGTCTTAATTTCTGTAGTTTCAATAATCAAGATGCGAAAGCAGATGAACCGACACTGACTATTACGACGACATCTGCAGCATTTTGTAATTTTCAATTACGGCTATGTTGTTGTTGTTGTTTATTCATTTATAGTCTGTTCATCTAAGATGATGGTATTAGACTGAAAATAAATGATATTATTATCATTATCTGTATTATTATCATTTATATCATAATGATGATTATTATCATCATAAATTAGAAATCATTATTTGTGAAAATCAATGGCAGGGGAAGAAATGTTTAACTGAAAAGGGGGTGCGTGGGGGGGGCGGGGGGGCCGCGGTTGAAGTGGAGTGGAAGGGGGATGGGGGTGGGGGGTGGGGGTCGAGGGGGAGAGGATTGAGGAAGGAAAAGAAAGAGAGAGAGAACAGAATGTGGAAAAGATAGAGTACAAAATGCTAAAATGGAGAGGGTGAGTGTCAGTGATTGGAGAAAGAAAAACATAATATTGGAAGAGTATGTTTGAGAGGGGGGATGTGGGAAGCGGGATTAGGACAGAAAATTAATCAATAATCAAGCATTGTATGCAATACTTGTATAGATTATTATTTGAAAAGAGGATGATGTGGGGACCTACAATAAACAACCAACTGGACTATTTAACACATAGCAAGCTAACTTTAATAAAGAACATTTTGAAATACACAACTTCCCCCCCAAAAAAACAACCAAACAAACAAAATTTGAAACTGGTAACACATGTTCAGTAATTTCTGGGGGTAAAAAAGATTTCATTTCTAAACAGCTGGTTAAAACGTGCTTTACCGTTAAACGACCCTTGCAAATGCATTCAATATTTTCAAAATATTTTGTGTATGGGGCATCAGCCCCGCCAGTTCTTTTAGCATTTCATAAGCCAAAAGTGTTAACGTACGGCTATGGCACTGTATGAATAAATAATCCGAGACTGCCTCTCCCTTTTCGTTGCTACCGCATCTTCAATACTCCAAGCAGCTATATTCTCACGCAGTACAATCCCGGTCTCTCCCAAAGCAGACTCGAACTCAGACTCTGGACGCCAGCAGGACCGGAAGAACGAAAAACTGACTTCATATACACATAAACATGACCCACAGAAACAGGACGACGACTGCAGTGAAATATTCCCACAATAGAGACCCCCACCCCTCCCTACATCTATTTTAGATAATGGAAAAAAAAATTCTAGCACACATCAGACGTATTTTGTGTGACGGCTTCATTTGATCCCTACTGAAGTATGACTGTCAGAAGTAAAGATAATAATCTTATTCACCCTTCTGGAATTTCACCATTCTTCAATCATCTTGATGGATTCTGAGCCATCTTGGCATAACGTACAGAAGGCAACAGCAGCATCTGTTCACATACTTGATCCTAACTGATTGCTACATTTTTGTTGTATCACATGAGGATGGTGTTTTCTGTTTTATTTTTGTTGTCTGCCTGTCTGCGTCTCTCTTGCTGGCCTGTCTGTTACCTCTCCTGTGATTCAAAGCATCTCAATGGAAGATGATGAGTGTAGAGGAAAATGCAAGAAAACAAACTTGGGAAGGTATAGCTAACATCAGTGTATGGCTGCTTTGTTTCATTTTGGCAGCGGGCATTTAGTTTAATGTATGTCGTCATAATGACTCTGTGTGTGTGTGTGTGTGTGTGTGTGTGTGTGCGTGTGTGTGTGTGTGTGTGTGTGTGTGTGTGTGTGTGTGTGTGTGTGTGTGTGTGTGTGTGTTGTGTGTGTGTGTGTGTGTGTGTGTGTGTGTGAGAGAGAGAGAGAGAGAGAGAGAGAGAGAGAGAAAACACAAGCATGCCTTGTGTTTGCGAGGGTCTTCTCTTACCGTTAGTGTGTTTATGCGTGAGTGCTCGCTCGAGCGCGCATCTGCTCTATATAAGTATGTACGTTAGCGCACGTGCGCATTTGTCTCACAGGCAAACGTGTACGATGTATTCGTGACCCCATGACCCGGCGTGCTGACGATGAAGATAGACTCAATCAGCTCACGCGCTCTGAACAACTCTTTGTGTGCGCGATTCCGAGCACCCACGAACTGTGTGATTAATGGCGAGAGGCGATAAACTAAATCTGACGGACGACTGATAGATGCTCTCCCCCTATCTTCCCAGGGGTACGGAGGGGAGGGGGTAATGGGGGTGGGGGTGGGGGTGGGAGCAGTGGTTATCCTAGTGAATGAGGGTATTGAAACCCATCAGTAGGTCATTTTCGTTCACACATCTTACAGCACCACACCCACTCTGTTTCAAGCGATATCGCCACCGACATATGTCGAACTGATGTTAGATGAAACAGCAGTCAAAGTATCCGCTATGATCACTTCTTCTGTTACTGCTGAAACGATGACAACTTCTTCTGCAACAACTTTAGTTCCTTAGATCGATGTTCACCCTCAATCAGTTCTTTTGATTTTTTGGACGAAGTGTGAAAATGTTCACTGAAAATTAAAACCAGACACTTTACATTTTCGTATACCTGCGCAACTGCGCGAGTACGCACACACACACACACACACACATATACTGGGAGAAAGCGGAGCGGGAGAGAGAGAGAGAGAGAGAGAGAGAGAGAGAGAGAGACAGACAGAGTCTGAGAATGTCACAACCAGACGTCATCATCCGGTTAAATTTCACACACACACCGAGTTCTCTCATCTGATCTACACTTTCAGACTGTTGAACAGTCAATGGCTGCTGCAGCGGAAATGTACGATAACTCTTGAGGCCAGAAAAAGCTTGCCCCGCAAGACGCAATAGCGGCTAAATCGAAGCAAAGAAAAATGCCGCTTCATCAGTGTTTTTCGGAAATTAGTGTGTGTCTGCTCATATCATCTCAAAGAACGTACATGCAGCCGATAACAATTAAGCTAGCATCAGTTACTATCAGCATGTCATGTAAGAATGTTCGCACACAGTTTCAGAGCCTTCTGGCACCAGAAAAACACGTCATGGAGACCTTTGATAAAGCAAATCGAGTTCCACTCCTTGACATCATCATCTGGTTTATCATCTAGTTTCCACTACAAATCCAAAAGGCCACGTTTTCTTCGCTGTAACATATTCTCCATAATTCTCCTCTCCTGGATGATCACAGCTGTATCAGAACAGCGTGTCATCATTTCAACTTCCGACTTTTTCCACTGGATCCAGAGCTACCAGACACAGTGAACAACGTGACGTTAGGGCACACACACACACACACACACACACACAGATGCAAGGCTTTTTAATACCCACTCAGCGTTACAACGCCTTTCGGACATGGGGACAAGAAAGAGTGCGCACACTTGTGAACATACATAATTTGCATGATCATTTGAACTACAAACACTGACGCGCACGCATGCTTCCAATCAGATACAAATTCATTCACGCACGCTCACTCTCGCGCAAGTCGTGTGTGAGGGTGAAGAGGATGGGTGGGTATGTGTGTGGGGGGTGGGAGAAGGTGTTGGTTTGGGGAGAGAGAGAGAGAGGGTGGAAGAGAGAGAGAGAGAGAGAGAGAGAGAGAGAGAGAGAGAGAGAGAGAGAGAGAGAGAGAGAGAGAATGTGTGTGCGCGCTTGCTGCAGCCACGTGTGTGTATGCCCGCGCTATGATTTTTTTTTACTACTTCTATGCGCGTGACAAAGGCCGATTTCCTGGGCAAAGGGATTTCTTCTTCCTTTCCTTTCACCGCCAGACCTTCCGCAATTGGAAAGTGCTTTGGCAGTCAACAGCTTTCCACGCTTGGACACACAAATTGACATTTCTCGTTCCGGCTCTCTCTCTTTCACACACACACACGCGCGCGCGCGTGCGCGCCGCACCACGCACACACCATACACCCCACACATATATCATCATCACTACTGCCGTCGCCACAACCAGAAAAAGAACGCCGGTGACATGGAGAAAACACGGCATGAATAAAACATAAACCCCGCTGCAAACTGCAGTTTAATTGATGCCCGTGTCAAAACGACGCTCGGCGCTGAGGAAGAAGATGGAAATGGGGAGGGGAGGAGAAGGAGGAAGTAAAAGAAGAAGAAGGCGGGGAGGAGGAGGAGGAAGAATTAGAAGAAGAAGAAGAAGAAGAAGAAGAAGAGGCAGTGTAGAGCAGAGAATAAAGAAAAAACCCCAAACCAAAACAGAACTGACAGTGGACCATTGCAAAATACACACAAGAGGGCGGTTGTGGGAGGATGGGTAATGGGAGGCGGAGAAGCAGATGTCAGCAGAAGAATAATAAACTCAAAGAAAGCAAGAAAGAATGAAAGAAAGAAAGAGAGACACGAACATTAAAAGAAGAGAGAGGAGGAAGAAGAAGAGTAGAAGGAGAGGGAAGTTGTTTAAGAAGAAAGAACGGAACGAAAGTTAGAAGAGGAAGAAGTTCACAGAAATTAACTGAGAAGAAAAGACGAGAAGAAGAAATAGGAGGGGGAGAGGGAGCAGCAGAAAAGGTAGGAACTTCAAGAAAGTAAATAAATAAATAAAGAAAGAAAGCTGTATGTGCGGGAGAGGAGGAAGAAGATGAAGCAAAAGAGGATGATAATGACGAGAGGCAACCCCCCAAAAAAAAAACAAAAACAAAAACAACTACAAAAAACAACAACAAAAAACCCCCACAAAAACTGTGGCCCTGAGATAAACACACACACACAAACACACACACAAACAAAACCCCAAACAAAAGACAAACAAACATATATGTCTATATCTATCTCTTTCCATCGGGGCAACGTAGAGATCGAAGCTTTTGAGTATGGGAGCGAAAAATTCGATGGAAGGTGGATGATGAACAAGAGATAATGGAAAAGGGGAGGGGGGTGGGGTGGGGGGTGGGGGGTGGGGGTTGAGATGGGAGGGTAGGAGAGCTACGAGGAAGAGAGGAACTGCTCACTTGCATGCCGCTAGATGGTGATACAATTACCCACACATCAGTCTTTGCCTCCCTTTGACCTGCTCTCTCTCTCTCTCTCTCTCGCGCGCCTCACATCCGTCTACGCCACAGAAACTGATTTAAAAACTGACATCACACACACGTGTGTGTGTGTGTGTGTGTGTGTGTGTGTGTAAGATAAATAGATAGATAGATAGACAGGGAGAGAGAGAGAGTTCAGTTTCTCAAGGAGCATCTTAACCAAGGCGCTTTGTCAGGCATTGAGGAGAGAGAGAGAGAGAGAGAGAGAGAGAGAGAGAGAGAGAGAGATGGTTTGCGCACGTAAAGGCCACTGCCTCCAATGAAGAGTAACTACGAACATATACACCATATCATAATACAGACAAATCGTTCTCTCTCTTTTTCTCTCTCTCCCTTAAACCCTTTTCTTGAATGGTGATATTTCCATCATATTCTCAATCTAACTATGGCAGGTAACAGGAAACAAAATTCCACTCGACTTTTTAAAAATCACGTAACAATGGTTTTTAATTTATTATGTAACGATATTGGGAAAGACGAAGAGGGAGGGAGCAGAGAGAGAGAGAGAGAGAGAGAGAGAGAGAGAGAGAGAGAGAGAGAGAGAGAGAGAGAGAGATAGAGATAGAGTGAGACAGAGAAACTGAAACTGAAAAATGTTTTAATGCCATTGACATTACAGTCCTATTGGCATGGGACACCTCAGAATAATCGTTTAACAACATAAAAACAAACAAATCAAAAACAGCATGAATACATGATTCAAAGTCGCAGCAACTACCCAGCAAAGAAAATCACAAGGTCTGTTGAAAGACGATAAAAATCCCACAAAAACACATGTGTCGAAAACGGCTTTACCCACGCTCGACAAACTCACGGCGTGCTCAACCGAAAAAAAGAATGAAAAAAGAAAGGTAAACCTAAGCATAATCAGTCAATTTGCACGTTCTCCGTGCATATTACAAAATGATAGAAGTATGGGCTTCTTTGAACGACCATCCAACCTAAACGCTATGACAGTTATTTCTTAACTTTCGAGACTGCAGTTCTTTTGTTGTGTATGCATTTACAAGTTAGAACAGTTCTTGCTACGAAAGTGCCAAGCAATGGCGATGAATTTAGCAAGTGACCGAATTATCTTTACATTATCTGACAAAAGGAGATGGATTATGTCCCTTCCAACTGAAACACTTCCTTTAAAAACTTTACATTTTTTACGGATATCACTGTAGGTGTTACACACAAAAAGAAAATGAATTTCGTCTTCTGTCTGCGCCCCACACATAGGGTATGGGGGTCGAATGGATGTGTAAACGGAGTACCATCTTTTACTGGCATTCAGCCCCAATACCCTTAGCCTGAACCGAACAAGACTAAGTCTGTGCCATTTATTGTTTGGAACTGAAATATATTTTCCCGTCTCAAATATGCTCTTGAATGAAAAAAACCAGCTATATTTTTTTTCCCGAATCTTCTAAATGAGAATGCCGGTCCTGTTTGTATGAAGAAATAAGTCTTTACTTGAATTCAGACAAGAATATTTTCACATCACATCCAAACGATCCCGAATCCATGAACATTCAAAACATTCTGCACATAGTATGCCCAGTTATGTTTTCCAGATTCAAGTTGATTTAACATCATGTTATACGCTTGTCTGCATATTCTTTCAGAAAGAAGCTGTGTTAGCCTAAGCCGGTATTTAATGCATTTAATCCAAGTTGCAATAAATAAAGGGTAACGACTAACTTCACCATAAATCATTTTATTTGATGATTGCAGTGGTACTGAAAGAAAACGTTTTATAACATATGTGTGCACTTTTTTCCATTTCACTATTGTTACGTAAACCACATACTTCTGCCCCATATGACAACACTGGTACAACCTGTGGAATCAAAAAGTTTCCAAAAAAAAGAAAAAAAATCAATGCAGTTTAGTTTCTTTAAGGATTTTATAATTTCCATTGTTCCTTTTTTCCCTTTTCTACAAGATTCTACCCATGTGCTCTGAAGACTCAGCTTTGTGGTGAATAAAAGGCTTGAATATTGGTAAGAGTTTGTAATGCTAACCATCTTTCATGCATTGAGAGATGTCATCCTTTACGAAAAAACATGACATTTGTTTTGTCCAGATTTACAGAAAGATCTAATCTGTCAGCTTCCTCCTTTAAAGCATTCGTTTGGTTTTGTAAGCCAACTACAGTGTTCGACAAAAGAATTATGTCATCAGCAAACAAAAGCAAAAATATCTCAACAGCACCAGGGATTAGTTGAATACCATGTCTTCCCTTTTGGGCAACCTCCTAAGCAAGTTCATTCATGAAAAATGAAAACAGTAAAGGACTAAGCAAACATCCTTGCTTCACTCCACGCGGACATTCAAACACTTCAGAATGTGTACATATGTACATCACACAAGCAAGCACCGAGTCATACACACTTGTAAGTGCCATGTATAATTTACCATTTACACCCTCTTTAAGCAATATACTCCACAGCAAGTTCCTGCTGACAGAATCAAAACCGTTGCAAAAATCTATAAAAGCTATATATAATTCAGTATTCCTAAGAAGATAGTTTTGAATAAGGGAGTATAATGTGAAAATATGGTCTACTGTACTATAGCCTAATCTAAATCCTGCTTATTCCTCAATTATTTTTTCTTCTCTTTCTGCCCATTCTGTTAGCCGTTTGTTTAAAATGTTTGTGTATACCTTACCAAGAACACTCGTAAGTGCAACACCACGGTAATTGTCTGGATTACTGGTATCACCTTTCTTATGCAGAGGGATTATAATAGATTTAGCCCAGTCTGTTGGATATACACCTTCATTAAACAGCTTATTAAATAAAGTAACTAAAATGTCTATTACCTGTGAACTGGAATGTTTTAACATTTTCCCTAGGATTCTATCCGGCCCTGCAGTTTTCCCACTTTTCAGAGTTCTTATACTGTTAACAATTTCTTCTCTTGAAATTGGGTCATTGAATAATGGCTCTTCAGAGTCATCTGATCCTATGTCATTGTTATCATTATCTGTACCATCATCAAACATGTTGCAAAAGTGCTCGAACCACTAATTTATACTTATTTCATTATATATTGTTACCTTTCTATTTATTGTCCTAATTGTTGACCAAAAAGACTTTGAGTCCTTAATAGAACTCTTCAATCTTATTTTTTCTTCTTCAAATTCACATTTCTTTTTTCGTTTCATTTTTACATAAACTAATCGTTCTTTGACATATTGCTCTTTGAATTCATCCTTCTTTTCTTTTATTTGAGAGGGAGAGAGACAGAGAGAGAGAGAGAGAGAGAGAGAGAGAGAGAGAGAGAGACAGACAGACAGACAGACAGACAGACAGAGACAGAAGAGAGACAGACAGATAGAGAGAGACAGAGACAGAGACAGACAGACACACACACAGACAGAGATAGAGAGACAGAGAGAGAATGGGAATCATAGAGGCACAAAGAGAGACGCAGAGAATACAGAAACAGGACGAAACAGAGTGGAAAAAGAAAGGCCGGAATGGACAGAGGCCGACAAAGACAGTGAAGGAAAGAGAATAATGACGTCCCTGATGACTACGAGGGTCGTGTTACCGACGTGGCTCTTTTCAGGACGCTCCGTGGGACAAAACGCTGTGATCATGCCATCCCTCCATACATCACCCAACTCCAAAGCCTGGATGCCCTCCTTTCTGTCGAGAGAAACCTGCCGCTTTAGGTTAATCGCCGTCGTCATCATTATCGTCGTCGTCGCTGACGCCATCATCGTCGCCGTTTGCCATCATTTCCGTTGTCGTAGGCATAACCATTATCATTAGAGCCAAGCAGTGCGACCTTGCAGGATAAAAACATTATGCTTCCAGACATGATTATGAAAGGCTTGTTTTGGAGGCTTCTTTTGAACATCGTCATCAACATCATCATTATAATCGTCACATTTATTCTTCTCTTGATAGATGTGAACTTACATGTTTCTTTTTCTTTTCTTTTTTTAATTAATAATCGGACTAATTTGCTTTACTTCTATGATACACATAAATGAGAAGCAAATTGTATAAGCATACTAAAATCATTATCATCACCATCACTGTCATCATGTTTGGCGTTCATCCCAATCATTACCGTAGCCTTCCTGGGCTCTCGTTACCATCCTCGTCTTTGTTGTTTTCATCAACATCATATCTAAGGTGAAATTCATTGGAACATGTTATCTTCCACACACTCAATGTAGGTAAAACATGCAATATTTATTTCCCCTTTACCGTATTAGCTGCATCGTCAGCAGAGAACAATTTGGGAAAGCAGATATATCTTCTGTCACCACACGACTGCAACAAATTTCAACCCCCGATTTCGTTTCTGAAGCAAGATCTGTTAAGGCTGTCATGATTCATCACACAACCCACACTGCTTTGGGAGCAACAACCACTGTGGAGCCTTCAAATATCAACAATATCTTAACCCCTCCCCCCTTTCCCTGAAGTCAAAAACACTGTTTAACCAGCAAGTTTTGACAACAGTTACGATCTTAACTGTCCCTGGAGCTCATCATATTGCAAAGAAATACTGATGCACTGACAATCCAAGCTGCTTCTGAAGCGATGCACACAGTTTAAATTTACCCCACCCCTTTCTCTGCACCCTTTTTTTTTATATTCTTGGATGCACATTCTGCTTTCATTAAACTTATCACTATAAATAAAACTTTAAAACCCACATTTATTCCGATATAATACATGCTCATAATGCATTTTCATTGCCTTTGTCATCGTTATCACCACAATCACCTGCTCTTGTTATATATTCATTACCTCTGTCCTTTTCACCCGCAGAACCTGGGCGGGAGTATCGTGTACCCCCCTGCCCCCTCCTTCCTGTCTCATCAGTCTTTATCAAACTCCTCTCAAAGGTTAGCTGATTTGCTCCAGACAAATGCTGAAACAATAACCTGTCAACCCCAACCTCCCCCTCCCCTTGCTGCATACGTGATGAGCAGGTGACAGCACCGGTGACGATGTCAATACCAATGATCCTTCCACAGGGAACGTCATTTGTCAGATGCCGGTAAATCGATTTTGCCGTATAAATAACTGAAACAATTTATGCCTACAAACAAAATGTAGAAACAATTGGATAAGAAAACACACACACACACACACACACACACACACACACGAGAAAGATTAGAATGAGGGACAAAAGGAGTGAAGGAAAGATGGAAGAAACGAACTTTTGAACAAAGAAAAATAAGAAGTAAACAAACATTTTTAATAAATGACATCAACTTCCTTTTACACCACACAATGGAGAACGATAGTGGAGTAAATGATGGTCATGTGTAGGAAATAAAATGTAGTCCGTTCTTAATACGACTTTAAGAGAATTTCATTTTATTACTTTCCTTTTGAAATAATGAGACACAGTTTGACATACACGAAGAAGATTGAAAAAAAAGCAAAGAGAAGGGGAAGAAACTGGTAAGAACAATAGAAAAAAAAAAGAGCAACAGGCAGAAGTTTGGGGCTGGAAGAGACGGAGAAGGGGGAGGAAAAGAAGAAGAAGAAGAAGAGAAGAGAAGAAGAAGAAGAAGAAGAAGAAGAAGTGAACGGACAAACATCAAACTGAAGACACACGGGAGGTATCTTACATGGCAGCCAGAAACAGAACCAGAACGGGACTGACAACAGCACTGACTTCTTTCCAGTTGTCGTAAGTTACACAATTCACTCCCACTCCCCTTCTGCTGTCTACTTAAATATCTGAAAGGAACGAAGTCTTCTCATCACCACGCCCTCCACTTCCCAACCACTCAGGCTCCCTTACCTGAGGTGAAAGGAGGTATATTATGTATAGTTCTTTAGCCTACGTGTTGTGGGTTGGCTATCATGTATTGTTCTCGCCTAGTGCTCTTGTTGTGAGGTGTGTGTGTGTGTGTGTGTGTGTGTGTGTGTGTGTGTGTGTGTGTGTGTGTGTGTGTGTGTGTGCGCGCGCGCGGGTGTATGTGTGTGTGTGTGTGTGTGTGTGTGTGTGTGTGTGTGTATGTGTGTGTGTGTGTGTGTGTGTGTGGATGGGGGAAGTGGTATAGTGATATTACTTTTTTTTCGTTCAAGACCTTTGTTTTTTTTTTGTTTTTTTTTAGTGTAATTCGTTTTTACAGAAACATTTACACGCATATACACATGCTTGCATGTCGGATAAATACTACCTTTATGTCCAGCAACAAAGGGGGAGATGTCAAATGGTCTTTGAGTAATGAAAGAAATCTGAGGCAGTCTCATATGTACTAACTAGGACTGGGTATATACGTTTTCTTCGCACGTACACCAGTACTTGTTTTAGTCATAAAACGCTTACAGTGTAAGATCCTTAATCGTGTTCACCAAATTTTGTTTCAAGTTCGCTAACTTATAAAGAAGAGAGAGAGAGAGAAAAGAAAGAAAGAAAGAAAGAAAGTAAAAAAAACCCCCAAAAAACCCCCAAATAAAAACAAAACAAACAAAACAAAAACAAAACCCACCAAAAACAAAAACAAACCCGACATAGGTAATGTTATATCAAGCAAAGAAAAATGATAAAGGAACGAGCGTCTTCAATCATTTAACGTTTCATTTCTACATCAAGTACTACTACTAGTCAAAATAATCACAATTATCATAATCACAATAACAATAATCATCATGATAACACACACGCCACAATGACTGTGCTGCTGCCGCTGCTACTACCACTACAACTACTAAAGAATTTAATTTACATAGCGCGTTTCCATGTAAAACATACCCAACTGCGTTGTACAATGTAAAAAAGTGATGTTGTGAACACGCATTTAAACACTAAAATGACAGCTTCCAAACATAACCCAACTTCGACATCAAACACTAACTACAATTTATGTACATAAACAAACAAAAACAACGCGCACAACATAACACTCAAATACATGTTAAATATCAGAGTAACTGAATGGTATTGCTGGTAAGCATGTATAATACTGCTCGTCCACTCAAACAATTATGAAGGGAGCAATCACTCTGAATCTGTTATATTATTGAGCGCTAAATTATTATCTTTCTCCTTCTTCTTTCTTTGTGAGTTATTGCTTGCTTGCTTGCGTGCGTGCTTGCTTGCTTGCGTGCTGCGCGCGCGCGCGCGCGCGCGCGCGCGCGTGTGTGTGTGTGTGTGTGTGTGTTTAATGTGTATTGTAGAGCGCTTTGAGCTCTCTTTAAGGGAGGAAAGCGCTCAACAAATGTCTGTTATCATTATTATTATCATTATTAATATAGACATCGGCAGACCACTGTTTCTCAAATAGTCGGACGATCTAAACCTTCAGGTTTCCAAGAACACGCACCCCCTTCAACAACAACAACAATAACAAAGCGACAAAAAAAGCTGAACTAAAGTACCTACAAAACACATTATTTCGAAGAGTTAACGCCAGAAACACTGTTTGGATGCAAACGGTACAGATACACTCATACCCTTTGGGATACCGGGGACGTGAGAACAGCAAAACAAACAAACAAACAAACAAAACCATCCCCGTCAGCCATATCATCAACGATAGTGATTTTCCGTCTTGTTCTGCACTCTTGTGCTTTGAACATTCCCCACGTTTCCTGGTTGTGTCTGTCAAGGCCATTCAGCGTTCCGGTTAAGTAATCTGTGATTTCCTCAAAGTAATTTTCGTTTTTTTTGTGTTTTGTTTTGTTTTTGTGTTTTTTTAAAAATAAAGACAAAATCAGTTTCTTTTTTTGGCCGTTCGCAAGACTTTCATTCAAGATTTTATGACTTTGGAAAGAGAGAGAGAGAGAGAGAGAGAGTAAGAAAGAATGAACGGACTCTTTATTTCTGGTGGAATAAGCACAGGGTGAAGAGATGACAGCGAGACAAACAGAGACGTGGGAGCAGATTCGGTAAGTACACTGGCTTCCAGCAGTTATCAGTTCTATCAATCCACATGTCTTCAACAAATATGTTAATACATTAAACTGTTATAAAAGTTTATCATGGGCTTATTTCCAGTTGCATTTTTATAAGTGAAGGTCTTTTACGCAACAGTGAAACCAGTACTGACAAATAAAGTAAATTTTCCGAAAGTGAAATTTTGATTCCCTCTTATTTGTCTTCTCCAATCATTTCATAGACATTCGTCTTTTACAAGTTAAAAAAATGCTTTTCTCTATCACAGAAAAAAAGAACGTCCTCTTTTCTGATGAAAAAAAAAAGAATCCACTGCTTTTTTGACCTTCCAAGAAAATGACATTTTAAAAAGTGAAAATGATACTAATTTAGACAACAAAATAATGAAATCAAAATACATTTCAACGTGCAAGAAACGTAAAGAGCCCGCTTTATTAAACTAACAGCGAACATAATCTTATCCCAGACAATTAAAAACACAATTTCACGTAGACAAAAAACAAAACAATAACAACAACACCCCCCTCCCCAAAAAGCAAAACAAAACAAAACAAAAAACGACGCTTCAAGGCGCCTTTTTAAAAAAAAAGTGCAAACACAGTTTCATCTAAGACCCAATTATCGAAACAGTAACTGTAGTCTGTTTCTGCACACATCCCAAGGCCATCGCTCTACGACACTTCCCAACAGCTTTCACATATGTCGTTATGAGGAACGCAAACACAAACCAGGTTTCCCCTGAGAAAGAGCACCAGGGGCACTAGACAAAGATAAATAGGTAAAGAAACACACACACACACACACACACACACACACACACACACACGGAGATATTCACCACTCTACCTGGGGAGAGGAGTCCGAATTTTTACACAGAGGGAACACTGTTGTGACTAAAACGTACACGCACTGTGAGGTACAGTATTCTACCTGTTCGAACACCTTGACTAAAAGTGGAGTGATGGCCTAGAGGTAACGCGTCCGCCTGGGAAGCGAGATTCTGAGCGCGCTGGTTTGAATCACGGCTCAGCCACCGATATTTTCTTCCCCTCCACTAGACCTTGGGTGGTGGTCTGAACGCTAGTCATTGGGATGAGACGATAAACCGACGTCCCGTGTGCGGCATGCACTTGGCGCACGTAAAAAAACCCACGGCAACAAAAGGGTTGTTCCTGGCAACATTCAGTAGAAAAGTCCACTTTGATAGGAAAAACAAATAAAACTGCAAGCAGGAAAAAAATACAAAAAAATGGGTGGCGCTGAAGTGTAGTGACGCGCTCTCCCTGGGGAGAGCAGCCCGAATTTCACACAGAAAAATCTGTTGTGATAAAAAGAAATACAAATGCAAAAAGTACACACCGTGAGGTACAGTGCTCTACCTGTTCGAACACCTTGACTAAAAAGTACACACCGTGAGATACAATCCTCTACCTGTTCGAACACCTTGACGAAAACGTACACACACAGTGAGGTACAGTACTCTACCTGTTCAAACACCTTGACTAAAAAGTACACACAGTGAGGTACAGTACTCTACCTGTTCAAACACCTTGACTAAAAAGTACACACAGTGAGGTACAGTACTCTACCTGTTCAAACACCTTGACTAAAAAGTACACACAGTGAGGTACAGTACTCTACCTGTTCGAACACATTGACTAAAACGTACACACTGTGAGGTACAGTACTCTACCTGTTCGAACATCTTGACTAAAACGTACACACACTGTGAGGTACAGTACTCTACCTGTTCGAACACCTTGACTAAAACGTACACACTGTGAGGTACAGTACTCTACCTGTTCGAACACCTTGACTAAAACGTACATACACTGTGAGGTACAGTACTCTACCTGTTCGAACACCTTGCCCATCAGCACCTGTCGCTCAGAGCAGTGGGTGTAGCACGGACGGTACAACATGTCGCTGATCAGCAACGGTTGGTTACTGGAGCGTTCGGCAGCGGCACCGCACACCCCTTCCGGCCCGAAAGACAGGTCACCCTCGGAACTGAAGAAAGAGTCTTCCTCGGGCTCCACCGGTCCCGGGCCGTGGTGGCGGCGGTGGTGGTTGGGGTGGGGAAGTTGGAGGAGGGGCTCGGGGTGGAGGAGGACGGGCGGGTCCGGCACGTGCGTGGCATGCATGGCCTGCCGCGTGGCCATCTGCAGCAACTGCGCCAGGGCTGGCCGGCACTTGTAGTCTCCCTTGGACCCCATCTTAATTTCCTTTCTCTTCTTTTTTTGTTGTTTTTTTCTCTCTCCCTCCCCACTCTCTTTTATAAGAAAATTACTGCGGGCCAGGTAGCATGCAGCGTCGAGCGCCGCTTAATTTTCTCTGGGATCATACAGTGCAAACTGACGGATTTTTCGCGATTTTTGTATTTTTTAACCATCGTTTTTTTTCTTCTCTCTTAATGTTGTTTATTCTATTGGCGGTGTCGTTCTACGGTGGTTGTCGCTGAAGTTGAATAGCTGTTTACGAGATCAGGATGACGGTTCTATGTGTCATGTTTTGTTCTCAGGTTGCACGCCCTTGCCGAGCACACTTTTGCAGTTTAACTCGAAGACATTTTCATCGTTATTCGGACTGGGAGTAGTTTTACCGTAATCTTTGTTCTGATCTACTGACATGGGGACATGGCGAGACAAAGGAGTGGGAGGGGTTTATTTCCTGCTGTCCCCGGGCAGATGACAGGTCTATGGAGATACTCGCTTTCACACTACCACTGCTGCTGCTGTTGTTTGGACCGTTTGCCAGCTGATCATGAAATCGAAAACTAACCATGATCTACTCTAGTAAAAAAAACGGGGAGGAACATGAAGAACAAGCTTGAATTGTGCACCTCCTTCAAGTCTGGTCGGTCAGTAAAAAGCATCTCACTCGAAATGCGAAAGCTCTGTTCAACAGAGTCGAATTTGACCTGTGGTAGTACGAAACACAGTTGTGACACATTTCCATGTCAGACTCCCGTAAATCACCAGCTATAACCATACTGACCACGCTCAATGCGAACAGGAACAGAAAGTGAGGCGATGTGTCCTCACAAACCAATAAACACGACTACCACAACGCACGTGTCCAGAAAACTTCATGAATATAAATGAAACGTGAAAGTGGGAAACAGAGCGGACAGCGACCCAAGCCTCGGTGAATATTGTCCTGTTATTGCTGCCTGGATGTCCACGCCACATGATTTAGGCCTGGCAAAACTGGTGTAGAACGAAGGAAACGCCAGATTATGCGTTTCCAATTAGGTCACAAGGAGATAATTATGCATGTCTCCATCTTACGCGTCTCTCTTCACACATAAAAAGAAGATGGGGACCGTTTGCTCTGATGGTTTGATGCCAAAGTTCGGCGATGGTGAAGTTAGATTAGCTGTCAGGAAGTTTGGGGCGTCTCTATAACACGCGAACAAATCACAGCAGACTTGACAGTCAACAGCAAAATGACGTGACACAAAACGCGGCCGAAAGCACAAGATCGAGTCCTGATAGCGGTTCGAGAAAGACAGCACGAGCGAACCAGCTGAATAGTGAACATAAAGCTAAATACTGACTGGTTTAAATGATTAAGAACAGTAACGTTTTTTGTTGGTTTTTTGCACATGACACACACACACACACACACACACACACACACACACACACACATATATATATATATATATATATATATATATGTACACACACACACACACACATATTTCTTTATACACTTTTACACAAATGTTAGCCTACGTACTGATTTCAATCAGGAAACTAGAACTAGTTCTAAATGGGCAGTGATAAGCATAAAGACGTTCCCACGTCATATGCACTTCCTTACCCAATATTTACATGAACTATCTTGGCAAACATTCGTATTCATCTCCCTAATATAAATACGAAACAACACGCAAGGAACTGATTGTACTTGCGCGCGCGCGCGTGTATGACACTGGTTTGTCCGAAACGTTTATAAATCAAGGAAAATAAACTTGGTGTTCAAGTACAATTTTGTTTGTTTGTAAACTGCACAGTTAGATATTGGAAATGTTGAGCATTACTTTTCAGTAATAGTCATTATACATACTTCATTTATTTTCCGCTCTGCGTCAGTGAAATACTTCTCATGCTGGAATTGTTTGACAAAGACAATTTCGACAGCTGTTTGCAGTCAATAGAAGAAAAAATCTAGCAATCTGCACACTGATTTTTTTTTTTTTTTGGAAACCCACTGTATGATACTGTATTAATCTCATATGTTTATTAAAAATGTACACGTTGATCTAACTTTCGACAGGCCAATGATTAATTTCGTGATCATCCTGACTGATATCACTGAAACTGAGTTCTGGAAGGATAATGCGACACCAGGTTTTTGTGTGTTTATATAAATCTGCACAAAACGTAAAAAAAAAAAAAAAAAAAAAAAATCAAAAAAAATCGCCAGTTCCCTCTATGAAAAAAACCTATCGCACAACTTCTAAGAAGGTCTTTGAAGTTTTCAGCGGACATCAGGCTGCCTCACTCAGTCTCTGGAAGATGTTCGCGGTGAATGATCAACTGCTGCAGTCACCATGTCTGAAAGGAGACGATGTCCGTGGAGCGCTGAGGCCTCTCCCCCTCACCCCTTCCGTTCTCAACCACGGCCCACCCTGAAACTGAGGTAACACGACCGATGCTTCTCTTCTTCCCGGGTTAGGGATGGGCGGAGTGGGGGGTGGGTGGGCCGGTTTTTTTTTCTCTCTCATTTTTTTTTTTACTATCCTTTTTGTTTTGTTTTTCTCATCATCATCATCATCATCATCAGGTTCCAAGCCTGATAGTGGTCCGTGGACCGGTGTTTGAGGGGTGTAATGATGTCGGGTAATAAAGAAGGGGGGTGACAGGCGGGCCAGAAAGGCGGGGTGTCAGTGAAGGATGAGAGATAGCGACAGGCGTGTCGGCTGAGCGAGGTGCCGATAGATGACAGGCCCTGTCCGCAGTCCTCGGGTGACGGGTTGTCTGCCCCTCCCCATCCCCCTCACCCCCCTCTCCTTTGTTGTGTCCGCGCTTCACACTGCCATTACGGCCAGTTAGCGCCATCTGCCCGGCCATGTGCTTCCCCGAGCCCTGATTGGGGCCACCTCCTCCCTGACCCCTGTCGACGTCACCGTGACGTCAGTAAGGGGCTGCAGCACAGTTTTATGATCATCGGTCCGATATCCATAACCATTAACAAAGTTCGTTAATCGGGCCAACTGCTGCTTCAGTCCTTTGGTATCAGTTCGGTACGCAGCCATTATCATTTTCCGAGCAGCGAAAGTTTTAGGTCGATGAATTATGCGAAGGGACACTGATAGCTACGTTAAACCTAATCTGTCGACGTGGCGTGAATGGGCACATCATCAAAAGCAGTCACGTGTTCAGACATAAACCCATTCACACAGTAAACCCATACGACAACCGAAGCCAACCAAACCAGAGCTAAAAGCTCAGAAGAGCGAAATCTAAGCTTGAAACTCAGTAATATCTCACACGTAGACTGGACAGAAGAACAAGAGCACGTGGACAGACCTCTGTATGATTTGAAATGTGTACGTTATTCTTAACGCAGAACTGATCGTTGAAAAAATATTATAATTTACACCGTTGAGAGATCTGTCATCTGTTGTGTAGAACCTGCAGAAGCGACTCTGAAGAAAACGTGGGAAGGAGAAGAAAAAATACTGGTCGGACTAAGCTGTACCATATGCCGGGACGAATAAGACGTCTCCCGAAGAGTGTTGATAAAACAAACATTCCGCAAAAGAAATAATTCTACAAAGATGAAGGACTCATGACCGTAATAGTCAGAAATGACTGATGTTGTAACTGGAAGAAGAAATACGACAGCGGAAGAGACAGTCAAGGTGTTGATCGGACACACACTTTGCAAAAATATGGGGAGCTGACAGCTGAGAATTGATCCCAGAAGATCAGGGTGTATGGCAAGCGAAGAACACGGATGTCCTCCCCATTCTCAACAGTCTACCTACCGTCACTCCCGTCACAACTTCACTCCAGTCAAAGGCCTGGTGCACAGAGATACGTTACCGAAACCAATCGTTCTACACAGCTGTTGATATCCATGAAGTTACGCTGGACTGGAAACTTTTCATGGATATTTCATGTTTCGATAGATGACGGGTCTTCACTGCTGGTGGTGGAAGGAGGCGCGGTTATGAGAGAGGAAGAACGATTTTCTTGTATCTAAATTAATTGTGTGTGCGAGGGGAATTATATATCTCTATATATCTATATTTCGAGAGAGAGAGAGAGAGAGACAGACAGACAGACAGACAGAGACAGAGAGACACGGACACAGAGAGACAGAGAGAGGCAGAGAGAAAGTTGCAAGATGTCATGGAATTTAAAAAAAAATTTTATAATAAAAACAAAAGGAATTGTGGAACATACGTGATGAAACATTTCCGCTATAGAACACAGTCACCAGTAAACTTAATACCACAGCATATCGTCACTGCTTAGACAACTGAGACAGCGGGACTCGTGAAGATAAAAGTGACCTGTATGCAAACCGCAAAGCACAATCCTCAATGTCGTTTCCAAATACAGATCTCTGGATATACACTGCAAGGATACCCTTTTCCATTTACATAGTGAATTTTGGGTTCAAAGTAAGTACAAGGTAAGACTTCTGGCCCATTACTGTGGTAAGAAAACACATTCCCAGTGGACGATGGGAAGAGTGTAAGACCGAGGAGAGAACGAGGAGGAAAAAGCGGAGGAAGGAGAAGAAAGAAAGAAAGAAAGAGAGAGCAGTAGCAGTAGCAGTGGCAGTAGTCGTAGTCGTAGTAGTAGTAGTAAGAAGATAACAACGACGACGACAGAGAAGAAGGATGATGATGATGATGATGACGACGATGATGAAGCAATCAGCTTCTGTCAATGAGTGGGGAGGAGAAAAACTTTACGCATTTGTTGCAAAATCTCACAAGCGCCCATCAAAACTGACATGAAGCTTAAACGTTAAGCAGAAACGCAGATCCTATTTTTGCGCTTAAAAAACAGTCTTTAGAAAACAGCGCATTTTACGACTAAGCACACAAACACCACACACACACACACACACACACACACACACACACACACACACACACACACACACACACACACACACAATGTGGACAAAAGACATTTCATTCAATAAAAAGTGACTTTGACGATGGTGATGATGAGAAAATGACAGTGATGATGATGATAACGATGATGATGAATATGATGATGATGATGATGGAGAATGGTGTGCTCAGAAAGCGATCGTTTCATTTATCATCACAGTGCCATCACTTAGTACTGCCTTCTTTCCCCTTCTCCCCCCTATACACAGATGCCCACGTCCTCCTCCCCGCCACTCTTTCAACCCCCAGTCTCTCCCCTCCTCACTCCCCCCCCCCCCCCCCCCGCGAAAAAAAAGCACCTGCATCGATATTGCGGCGAGAATTAAAGGCATGTTACCCGGCCGAGGGGTGGGGGGCCCGGAGAATTCCATGCGGCCCCCTGGCGAGACGAGAAGCGATGGATCGATCATTTATTTCGTTAACGCTCTCCCATGATGGATTGGCGATCCGCCCCGCCCCCTCTTCTCGCCCACCCCTCTGCCCACGGGTTGCACGTGCGTAGGGAGCAGAGAAAGCCAGGGACAGGACAGCCACAGGTTAGAGACAGGACAGCCACAGGCCAGAGACAGGACAGCCACAGGCCAGGGACAGGGCAGCCACAGGCCAGGGACAGGACAGCCACGATAATCTGTCGTGTCGTACTTAATTCGGTAAAGTACAAGCTTTCATTTATGCCTTTTATTTTCATATGTAATTGTGTGTGTGTGTGTGTGTGTGTGTGTGTGTGTGTGTGTGTGTGTGTGTGTGTGTGCGTGCGCGCGCGCGCGCGCGCGTTGCCTTTGCTTTTTTTTCTTTATTTTTCCCGCTTTTCTTCTTTGCCCTTGAGGGCTGGATAAAAAAAAACAAAAAAACCCAGCTGTGATTACTCCACTACCCTCGTGAAATAAAAACTCGTTTCGTTTCAGGACAGCCACAGGCCAGGGACAGGACAGCCACAGGCCAGGTAGCCCACATTGCAGGGACGGAACAGGTATAAACCATAAACAAATCAGGAACAGACCAGAAGCAAATCCGGCCCAAGACAGGAAAAGACCAGGTACGCATCAGGATCAGACCAGGTACACGTCGAGAAAAGAACGGGCACTGGCCAGGTAGAAACCAGGGACAGGCCAGGAAGAGGTCACGAAGGGATAAGCCAAGCGACACGACAAACGATTGTCCTGTGCATAACAAGTCACTACACAGCGAACGGTTGAACATTTCATTTCGTTTGTCTCAGGAGTATGCCAGAAACTAACGATACTTTAGATTTAATGTTATTATGGGCAAAATTTTTTTTATACACAGGAGTAGAATCAATCAAATAAAACCAACTCTGCAAGCATTCCTGCTTGACCTCAAGTATAGATACAAGTTAGAAAAGCATATACACACAATGGAAATGAATTACTGTGATTTTGTTAAAAAACAGCTACCATACTCTGTGTTGGTAATAGAACATTGAGTAAAATGAAAACTGCCATCATAATACAGTATATGAATGATGCATGTTTGATAGAATTTTTAACAATATCAGAAATGAATATACTGCAAAATTTGACATGTTTGTAAATCAATTTTGATAAAAGAAGTAAGCTGCCACAGGTAATGGATAACATAGTTATATTAATCCTTTAATAACACTTTATAAAAACAACAACAACAACAACAAACAAAAAAACAAAAAAAACTGGTGCTCCTTGAAGCTATTTCAACATGTATACATGCCATGATGTGACATTTGGTATCTTGTTTATCTTGTTCTTTATTATTTGTCATTGTTCTTCATCTTATTATTACTATTATAAGTATTATCATATTGAAAAATAACCCTTGTATCTCAACAAATTAATGATTTTTTTCTTCTTCTTTTTTCGATGATCATTGATGGACCAAATGTTTTGCTATGTGAATGTTGAATCACATCGATGTCGTGAAAAGTCAAAATATAACCTTGTGTACAAGGAAAAAAAGAAGAAAAAAAAAAGATAATAATTATGACTAGAAGGTAAGCCTGCCTTTGTATGTGCATTGCAATAAAGAATGACGTTTTAGAGTGACCATCTAAAAAAAGAAAAAAACAACAACAACAACAACAAAAAACAACAACAAAAAACAAACAAAAAAACAACAACAAAAACAAACAAAAACAAAACAACTAACGAGGACCAGAAACATGCCGGTAACAGGCCAAGAAGGGGCCAAAACTGGCTAAGGGACAAGGCGAATGATTTATCCTGAGCGCAGGTTGCACTAAATTTCAGAGAACACTGATCGCAAAGGCCGGACATCAGCTATATATTTTTTTTCTCGTTTGTTTTTGTTTGTTATTTCTACCCCCGCCTCATTACTTACAGTAATATCTCCATCCCAAATAATAACTCAATACATTCTGACTGTCGCGTGTAGGATCAGACCCCCACTCATCTCTTCTAGTGTGCTGTTACTGTTTATATGAAATATTACACTACTACTAATGATACCATTATTATTGTTCTCATTATTCTTATCATTCCTTTTCTTATTATCAATATCATGATGATGATGATGATCATTATTACTAAGAAACTAATAGTTGCAGATGCTCTTATTGTGTTACCGTTTGTATTGCTGCTATGGATGACTCAGTTCAACACACTCCATTTAAACCATTTGGGCAATAGTGCAATGACCAGAATCTGTCATGCTCTTGGTCGTAATGTAAAGGTGATGACGAATATGACTGTTGTAGCATTAACCTCATCATCACCAACGAACAACATAGTCACGTCCAACGACGATGACGTCGAAAAAGAATATCATAGCAATAATTTCATCATCACGACGAACAACCTAATTATACTCCAAACTGCAATCTAGCGCTGGCAGACAAGATGGACGTGGCGAGACGAGCTGCACGTGCGATTCGGTTTTACTGCCACTGACTGCAGATGACACTGCACAGAAAGCACCGAACCAGGGAGAAGGGGACACTGATCTAAACCATCGGTCCATCAACGGAGGAGACAACAGGCAGTTAGGAAGAAAAGGGTGTGACGGGCTTCATTGTCTGGACTGCCAGGCGATCATCTGCCACTGTCGTTTCCCGTATTGTCTAATTCGTTGGGTCAAAACACGATTGGGGGCGTCGGGGGGGAGGGAGGGAGGGGGCGGGGGGTGGAGGTATAAGGGGGGTGCAGCGCGCGCGCGCGCGCGTACACACACAACAATAAAAACTATTCCTAAAGCAGCCACGGCCAATCTGGCCAATTAGCCTACAGGTCTGCGTGTTGCACTCGTCCAATTTGGTGGGTCGATGGATGGGTGCACGCAGTATCGCACTGTAGAACTATTCTCTGGTTTGGCGAGGCCACTTTGGAAGTGCTGCTCTCTTTCCACAACTTATTCGTCCTTACGTATACTATGGCGACTGTCAGACTGAATGATTTTGATCGTTATTATAACATTAATAATACGCCAAAACGAGACACGGTGAATTGGCACCTATCCCTAATCTCTATCCTTTCTTTCTATTCACCACATTCAGCTTTGTGATGACTTAAAAAACCCAAAAGTGTAAGTTTTATTTTTACAAGTGTAATATTGTCATCCTCTTCGTCCATTGTCATGTAAAAATACGGGGGTTAGGGTGGTGGGTGGGTGGTGGTGTTGGGGGGAGTCCAAGATTATATGGCTTTTCAAGCCCTGCTCCAATCGTGATTTCACTTATGAGTTACCCTCTATTTCCATGCTTTTTTGGTGATATTGTGCTGAAGGAGGGCTGTGTTGCTAGTCTCCTGTGTCGTGGAGATGCTCACTTAGTCTTGCTCCGGGACTGAAATGATTAGTGTCCAGCCGTGTGCTTAACAGGCGGTATCATGCTTGAATTAGAACAGGAACCACTGAACACCACCACGGTGATTCAGCAGCAATGCAGGATCTCCTCTAGCACGTAGACTCATGGCAATGCAACACCCATCGCTTTCTGTGGACTGCTGGTGGTGGTATTGAGGTTGAAGCGGTACAGCCTCGGAAGTGGTTGTGAACTAGAGACAAAAGGGGTGAGAGAGAAAGGGCAGGGCTCTCCCTGTCGATGTTCCGCACACTGATTAATGGAACATATCGACATTTTGCACCAGCGGTTACACAGGCCACAAGAGCATCAGCAGTGTTCAAATTCATCAGCACCATGTGCACTGTGCCTAATCACTTTTCGGTCGCTGACTTATCCTCCACTGAACTGTTAGCGAACAAGCCAGATTGGTCACTGGACTGCCGGATCATCGTGCACCTCGGTCACGGTCGGCTGATCATCCCCAGCAACTCGTGCGTGCATTGGGGGGCAACGAGGCAGAAAATGTGTAGACGTTTGTCACTAATCAAAGGGAAAGGGGAGGGGTGGTGGTGCTGACACGTGTTTGAGAGACTTGTATGTCCGAAGTGTGCAAAAGGGAAAAAAAGCAACTTCGTACACGCTGCAACTCACTGTGAGTCTCTCTCTCTCTCTCTCTCTCTCTCTCTCTCTCTCTCTGTGTGTGTGTGTGTGTGTGTGTGTGTGTGTGTGTGTGTGTGAGCACTTGTATTTGAATGTTTGTGGATTTTCTAACTATCCGACAATATCACTTATTTTATTCCATTATTCTTTCAAGGTATGCTTCTATGAAGAAAAAAATCAATACGTTTTTCTTACATCGAGCCTTAGCAATGCATTGTCGTTAAGGGTAAGATGCCAAGTGCAGTATTCTGTTAATGCTGGAGCATACATGGGACCACTGAGCACCACTGAAGTGATCCAGTAAGCAGTGCTTCCTCTGGTGGGTGACCTCAAGGCGTGCTCAGATTCTTTCCTCCTCGTGAACTGCTGATGTTGGTGTGCGACAGAACATTCGGTTGTTACTGGAAGTCAGATAGGTCATACCACTTTTCGGCCAGTGAAGTTCCCTCCAGTCGACTGTCACGGACAACGTCAGATTGGTCACTCGACTCTCGGGCCATCGTGCACCTCGTTCGTCGTCAGCTGACTGTCTCCAGCAGCACGTGCGTGCAATGAGGGGCAACGAGAGATGAAGTATGCAGACACTGTTTCATTACTGAACGGGGGATGGGAGTGTGGACTGTATCCCTCCTCTTGTGGAAAGAACCTGACTCGTGTGTGTGTGTGTGTGTGTGTGTGTGTGTGTGTGTGTGTGTGTGTGTGTGTGTGTGTGTCCCAATTATGATCAGTTACGAAATAGATATGTTCCTAAAAAATATCTGTCTCCAAAATCGGTTTTTAATTTTTGTAATATGCTCAAAGGAGGCAAAAAAAGTCATTTTAGCTGTAAGTAAGATGATTAGATTTGCAAATGTTGCCTGGCTATACTTTTGGAGTTAAAAGACATTTGTGTATTCTCAACTTTAATGTGACATTGTTGTGTATTTGGAAATGTTTGTTCTGGGCATGAAAAGATTATTTTGCAGTAATCCTCCATACTCCAACAGTAGTTAAAGGATAATTAAAACTTGTGTGTGTGTGTGTGTATGTGTGTGTGTGTGTGTGTGTGTGTGTGTGTGTGTGTGTGCGCGCGCGTGTGTGTGTGTTTGTTTCTGTCTGTAGTAGTAGTCTTCAATTTGACATCTTTCCAGTTATTGAAATATGACGAAAAAAACATGGAGGAGAAGGGTAGGAAAGTTGTGTGTGTGTATGTGTCTGTGTACGCATGCATGCACTGTGCGTGTACAAACATGTGAGCGCTCTTTATGTGTGCGCGCATGTGCACACAGACGTGATTGGGTGCTCCTTCTAAGCCTGCTCCCCCTTTCCATGTGCTGTTTCTCTTCACTGTCTTTGTGGCGGGTCACGTAACGAAACTTTAATAAGCTGCACTTTCTTAATTATTAAGAATTGACCGATTTCGTCAAGTCTGATCTTGAACTACAGCTCTGCAACCGAATCGATAAGAAACAGACAGAAAGAGAAAGCAAACCTCTGTATGTGGGTAACCTTTGTACAATGGGTTTTTCAGGAACAGCGTTTAATGACACGCGATTCACGTACTAGATAACGTGTCATTTATCGTCTTGTCGTAATTACATGTCATTCCGGAATTTTATTGCTGCTCGTGAATTCTAACTGGGTAACATTTGCGGCATATTTAAACAAGTGTCGGCGGCATGTTGTTGTTTATGTAATATCATATACTTGACTTTTCAGGGTTCTGTTTTCTTATCAAAACGTGCGTGTTCTCGACTGTTTTTTTTTTTTTTTTTCTCTTCCTTTCTTTAATCACGATGAATACGTGAATGCAAAAATACTGAAGTTCTGTTACACATTTACAGATGAAATGGTGTTCTTATTAACAGATAAATCCAGAAACCATGCAGATTCTATGTAAACCATCACATCTCAGCGACGTTTTAGAGAATACAGTACAAAGCGGCGAAGCTTTCTCAGAATAAAATCTGAAATGTCCGTAAATTAAAAAATATCACATTTTATCAAAATAAACTCTGGTTGCATGTCAATGACTGTACATAGTAGGAAAAAAAAGAGAGGATAAAATCACTGAGTTTTAAATCTTCATATGATTTAATAAATGTTGAACTGCTGCCGGAACAGGCATAACCATAGGAGGAAAATCATTTCATAGTAATGTTCTCCTTACGGCAGTACATGATATGTAGTCGAGGTGGCAGCAGGGTATGACACAGAAAAATACAGTGTATGTATATGTGTGATTGTGTGTGGGAGGGAAGGGCGTGTATGTGTGTGTGTGTAGTAGTAGTAGTAGTAGTAGTAGCAGCAACAGCAGTAATACTAGTATTTCAACTTTTTAGACGGTATGTGTGTGTGTGTGTGTGTGTGTGTGTGTGTGTGTGTGTGTGTGTATACATTAGTGAATTCTGTTCAGTTCGTTAACTCGCGTTGATCTGCTGTGATTTTGACGACGACGACAACAACGGCGATAACAATGAAGACACTAATTATAACCAAAGACAAGGCAACCGTCTTCATTGCCATTTCATTTCGCAATATCCATTCGAGTAAAGCATTTCCCTTTCCTAAGTAAGGCAACCTTCTCCACAATTTTTTTTATTTTTTTTTCATTATATATATATATATATATATATATATATACATATATATATATATATATATATATATATATATATATATATATATATATATATATATATATATATATCCACAAAAATCCCGGAACTCGGGAAATCTTATTTTAGGTGAACAATAAACACTCGGGTAAACCAAACAGATTATTATTTTTAATAGCCTTAGCAGAAAAAAATAAAAACAAACATGCACATCCTTAATTAGGTGTATCAAATCCAATATTCAAGCGAGACGAATTTTCCATATACGTAAATAACAGGGCTGAAATAACACAAGCTCCTCCCGCCAATCTTTCTCTTTTATTAGATTATATTAAAAAAAAAAGAAATCAATAAATAAAACAACAAACAGAACAAAGCAGACTTGAACAGAAAAACACCTATCCCCCACTTAAAAACAACAACAGCAACATTGACTGATACCATACTATAGGAGACACACAACGAACAGAAATCCAATCATTCATTGTTTTCCAAGGTTACAAACCTTTTACCAAAATTGAAAAAAAATGCACCACTACAAAGTTAAAAAGAAGTAGCAGACAGAAGAAGAAGAAGAAGAAGAAGAAGAAGAAGAAGGAGAAGGAGGAGGAGGAGGAAGGAGAAGAATAAGGAGGAGAGAGAACGAAAGAACGAACGAAGTTTTTTTTTTTTTACTGAGGGAAAGTGGAATAAGCATGCACGTGCTCTTTTTTTCATCCAGCCCTCAGGGCAAAGAGAAAATGAAAATGAATCGAAATAATAACAAAGTAACAAAGAGATGTAGAAGTAAGGACATGACATTCACATTCAGATTTAAACATGCACATGTGCATAATCCTGACACAAACATCATATTATGGAGATGCAAAAGAAAAAACAACAACATACAAACAAAACAACAACAACAAAAAACAACAACAACAAAAAAAAACACACACACACACAAACGAAGTATGTAGGACAGTGACTGTGGTTGTATATATTAAGAGAGAGAGGAGGGGAGGGAGGGAGAGAGAGAGAGAGAGAGAGAGAGAGAGAGAGAGAGACAGACAGACAGATGGAGAGAGACAGACAGACAGACAGAGCTAGAGGAACGTACATGAAAAAAAAATTAAAAAGGGGAAAACAATGGAACTTGGAACCACTGTGAGCTGTTCCGTCATAGCATGCCAAGAAAAAAGGGGACGTAAGAACAGTGCAGTGACGTGTCGGAAATCTTCATTTCTATCGCTCTCTCCCTCCCACCTATCTCCTGCAGCAGCGGTAACAGTGACAGGGCAGCAACATCACTGCTGTTCTCACTGATCGACATCCGGGGGTGGAGGTTTAAATCCATGCTGCCAGGTTGTTGAGTGACACACATACGTTCACTGAGATGGATGAGGAGAGACAGATAACTATGTTGGTGAGTACGTCTTGAGAGAGAGAGAGAGAGAGAGAGAGAGAGAGAGAGAGAGAGACAGACAGACAGACAGACAGGCAGACAGAGACAGACAGACAGGCAGAGAGAGACAGAGACAGAGAAAGAGAGTGAGAGAGAGAGAGAGAAAGAGAGAGAGAGAGAGTGAGAGTTGTCTGACGCATGAAGCGTGCATGACATGGAATCTTGCCATCTCTTCTGTACTGATATTAGCTCTGACGATACTAATCCTAATGATGATAATGAACAAGATCATGGAAATTATCTCCATCATCACCATCTCCAGAAATAACATCCACTAAATTAAAACATTTAATTATTTTATCACTGCTGTGTTGGTTAGTGTGCGAACGTGTTTGTGTACAAAGTAATCTACTGTTTTGTTCCCTCTTTTATTCGTTTATCTCCTTGTTTTTAGTGCTACTGTTAAAAAAAGCCATTATCTCTGTAGCACGCCACCCAAGTTGAAATATCGTGAATCGTTACTAATCTTTTCTCAATATTATCATTGCAACTTGTTCTCTCTGGAGCTAACAAACAACTGAGACAAGTCCCTCTACGTTTCAAACACATCGTTACTGTCTTTTAGCTTGCTGAAGATAAAAAAACAAAACAAAAACAAACACCACCAAACAAAACAAACAAAACAGAGATTTCCCTCTATTTTTGACCGATACCACGAGCACTACTTTCTTTGCTGACAGAGTGCCAAACAATTCATCTAATCTTTACAGATTTCACACACTCCGTTTGCTCAAGAGAAAAATAAGGAAGAATCAAAAAGAGAAAAGCAGAAAACAACAACAACAACAACCCCATCCCAGAAAGAAACAAAAGAAAGAGAAAAACCAAACCAAAATCCTTCTACCTTTCACGGATTTCACGTGGCAAATATATATATATATATATATGTGTGTGTGTGTGTGTGTGTGTGTGTGTGTATCGAGAGAGAGAGAGAGAGAGAGAGAGAGAGAGAGAGAGAGAGTTATCCGTAAAAGTCTGCAACATATTTTGGCTGTCGCAGCCTTATGTGATTAAAAACCTTTTCCTTCAATTTAATGATAATACATACATTCTGGATGTTACAACCTTACGTAATTAAAAAAACCGATTTGTTTCGCACTTGAATGACAAATACCCATAAAGAGCATAAACAAACAGTGAATCAGTCTGTTCCTGTTTCAGATTCTCCTCAAAAGAAACTGAAGGCTGCACACGCGCTGTCGAAACATCTACATCTCCACCACACATACACTTTTGGCACCCAGAGCGTAGGAGTTACCTGTAGTCGGGCAACGAGAAGAGACAGGCTGAAATTGTGTCGACGTGTTGCAGATCTCATCAGAGCACGGTACTGACGTGAGCCAGTCTCTCTTCTTTTTCATAATCAGATCCAGGAGTGGAATGCCATGGTGACAGGTTGATTGGCTGGGTGTGTGTTGAAGGGAGAGAGAGAGAGAGAGAGAGAGAGAGAGGAGGGAGAGAGGGAGAGAAAGAGAGAGCTGTGGATAGAGAGACAGAGGGACTAAAGGTGAGAAATTGACAGGATGATCAACTAATGATACAGACAAACAGAATCACTAGAACTCAAAAACATACATTCACACACACGCACACAAGCGCACATACACAGAGGTACACACCCACACACCAAACGATTCTCTACCAAAATGTTCAAAGCAGGAGGCAAGATGAACGTTCAATGTTCGTCTCAGCCCTACAACCTGTTGTGGAACTGTCGTCCCTCAAGACGGGAAAATGAAGACGTTCAAAGTAAATTCAAGAACACGCATCTTTCTTACTTCTGGCTGGTAAAGTGTAACTACCAGACGATCTCTGACTCTGATAACAGTAGTGATCTTTGGCTAGTAAAGTATAACTACAAGACGATCTCTGACTGATAACTGTAGTGATGCATGGCTGGGAACGTATAACTACCAGACGATCTCTGATAACTGTAGTGATGTATGGCTGGTAAAGTATAACTACTAGACGATCCCGAACTGGATGACAGATGTAGCTGACAGAAAACTACAAGATGGACTACATACTTCACCCAAACCACGTCATCGAGAAGTGCCAAAAAATTCAAGGACTTCAGAAAGGCATTCGACTACTTCAACACACCCTCTTGTTGAGAGTGTTCATTTTATAATTATGGGATTCCAGAGACTGTCGGAGCAACTGAACACTTCCATGGCAATTCAGGTTGTTGTGTAAGAACAGACGATTGATTCGGTGGCTGGTTCAAAGTACTAACTGGTGTTGGACAAGGATGTATTCTGTGCTCTGCCCCCTTCGCTGTGGCAGTTGATAGGTTCACGAAATCAACGATCAACCATTAACTGGTACGAAGGTTTTCTTGATGTCACATAATCGTAAGACGGTATACAGGGTGACCATGAGTTATGAACGCCACTGGCGAAAGTGCACTGGATCTGGACCTTCTATCAGCATCACGAAGACTTCCATTATGCTTTCGGCAGTCACCATGCACCTGCAAGCGACCTCATCATGAGAAGAAAATGAAAATCGCTGAAGACTTTACCTATCTGAAAAATGTGCATGCACCACCAAACAAAGTAAAAATGGATTATGTATGAGACAGCTGCAGAAAAGAGAGAAAAACCACGGTCAAACACTATATACCATTGTGTTATCGACAAACAATGCATTAAGTGGATGGGCCACGCTGCGCTATACAGAGAGATGAGTGCTGTTACCCAAGATTAGATATCACGCTGATGTTGCGAGATAAAGAGAAAAACTGCAGTTAACCAAGATGAAATTTCACAAAGCAGGTACACACCCACATCTACACTCCATTCCCGCACCCTTTGAACTCCACCCCCTCACACGCTCTTTCATATCTATATTCAATAATAATAAATGTAAGGTCGTACAAAGTGCAGCTGCCCCCAAACAAATTTCACAATGCGTGCGCGCACACATACACGCGCATGCCCGAACAAATACACGGGCACGCGCGCGCACACACACACACACACACACACACACGTGCATGTGCTAAGATCAACAGCAATTAAAACGTCTTAGTTTTCCCACGTGTGCTGTGACTCCAAAAACTCCTGCCCACACGCTGTCTTTGCTCTTTCTTTCTCATCATCCCTCTCCTCTTCAGGGCAACACACAATGATCCTGAAACAGCAACAAACCCACTCACAGATATCATGTGCAAGGCAAGTTTACAGGGCTGGAGAGGTGCATAGACTGCAGTTCGTCTGTCTGTGCCACACTGTCAACCAAATTTTTGTTGTAAACATTCTTTTTAAATTTTCGAGTGTTTATGAAGATATTTTGGGTTGATTTTTTCTTTGCAATCTCTGATTTGCTTATGGAATAGTTTGTGTGTTAATATTATCATCCGTAGATAGATTAGGTGGCAATATCATTCGCCGAAAGAGTGAAATAAAAGAGGTTTTGAGTGTATATATTACTCTTGTTCAAATGGAATGCTAAATACACCACAGGCCTGAACATTTACGTTGAGAAATTCCATTACAATTTCTTTTACATTTAAGCTCAACTCAGCAGTCACACATAGACCCACCGTACGCATAAATAAGGCTTGTAGCATTATGTGGAACTAGACGGTTATACTTCAGATATTGCACATTCACTCACTAGATGTCGCGTCGGTCAGGGGCCCATTCCGAATAGGACTGTCAATCAAGTTAAGGACAGGGAGGCTTCAAGTTCTGCTAAATGCCCGTTCACGTTGTTTGACGCTGTTCACAGTAAATCATGACCGTTGGGTAAGTGTGTCATGTAAGAGAGAATGAGAGAGAGAGAGAGAGAGAGAGAGAGAGAGAGAGAAGAGGCACAAATATAGACAGACAGAATAAGATAGATAGAGAGAGAAGAAAGAAAGAAAGAAAGAAAGATAGATAGATAGATAGATAGACAGAGAGAGAGAGAGAGAGAGAGAGAGAGGGAGAGAGAGAGTGTGTATATATATATATATATATATATATATATGTGTGTGTGTGTGTGTGTGTGTGTGTGTGTGTGTGTGTGCATGCACGCACGAAGAGGCGACGTATCGTAGCCACCATAGTACCAGCACTTATTCTCAGTACGATGAGTGTGGTAGCAAGTGGCGAGAAAGCACTGGACGTGCACCCCAGTGGTCCATGTGATGATCCCTGCTTCTTTAAGGACTGAGCATTGTCCAATATCCCTGGAAGATATCACGTACGGATACGATGGTGTCTTTAGTCTTGATGTCCTGTATGTTTATACGTACGTAGCACGCAGCAGATCAAGTATGCATTTTGAATATCCTTTAATCCTTTTCAGCATTCAGTGGGGAGGAGAGGTATAGGGGGTAGGAGAGAGGGGGGTTTAGTTATGCAAACCTACGTAGCATGCATTCACCCCGAACACAGAGTACGGTTGCCGAATAGCAAGAGGTTTGAAACGATCGTGTTCCTAAAAGCCAGTCTGCAGAAACGATTGAAAGCGAGAACTGCACCACATGAATGCAGACGATGGTAAAAATAAAGGTTTTTTTTTTTCTTCTTCTTCTGCTTTGCAACTGGTAACATCACTGCTTGTCTCCCTGTGATCCGCAATAACTGGCACATGCTGAAACTAGGGGTGGGGTGAGGCTTTGGGAAATGATTATCGGTTCTCTCTCTCCTGCTGATAACACTGAGACGAGCGTGGCACACTTCAGGCGATTCCTTCGAGAGTGATCGCAGAGACGTGGAGCGGGAGGGAAAAAACAACTCCTGCTGCTTGATATACCTACAATATGTGAGTATTACGCGAGCATGTGTGTTTATGTAGGTAGTGTAGTGTAGTGTAGTGTGTGTGTGTGTGTGGGGGGGGGGGGGGGGGGGGGGGGGGGGGCACGCGCGCATGCTCTGGCGACACGCTTGCACGTGTTATTGTGTTCGCAAGATTGCATGTCGGTAGGAGGCGTCCTCATTTCCCTGTTATTGTTGTTAAAATAGTGCCAACAAGGTAAACAACGCACAGAATGTCTTGTGTATCTAACCGTGGTGGGTTCCTGGAGCAAGATTTCCTTCTCATTAAAAGACGCGTGCATTCAGTGTCTTGAGTGTAAGCTCTTTTCAAGCAGTCGGCTCTTTTGTCTCCATCCAAACTCCCAACACCACTTGAACACTTGAACACCAGATTCGATCAGACCCCCTTTCACCCTGGCTGTCACCTTCCCACCCACTCCTGTGTCTGTTTGACTGGCGTGCACGTGTGTGTGTGTGTGTGTGTGTGTGTGTGTGTGCGCGTCAAGGAGGGAGGGTAGAGAGAGAGAGAAGGGAGAGAGAAGGGAGAGAGAGGCAGAAGACAGACACAGACAATCACATTGAAAGAAAAAAAACAAAAAACAAAAAACAAAAAAAACAAAAAAAAAAAAAAACAGAACGAAACAAAAACATTGACCACGCATTCATTGTAAACGTCCCTCCAAAGGCGATACAGATACAAGTCATCGAAAATGGTAATGTACGGTAGTGTGCAGATAGTTAACTTGTCCACATGACTATCAGTGTCACAAGTGTGCAGTCCTAGAACAATTATCGGATTTTTAAACCGAAAGACCGCACCTTCACATCATCGTGTTGCTATTTTGATTTTTAATGAAAACTTACTTAGAACCTATCTCTGCTTAAGGAAGATGGCAGACTGTTTAAGAAGCTCATCTGCCAATACAGAGTCCGTGAGGGTCTGGGTTCGAATCCCGCTCTTGCCCTTTCTCCCGTGTTTGACTGGAAAATCGAGCTGTCTAGTCATTCGGATGAGACGATAAACCGAGGTCGCGTGTGCAGCACGCACTTGGCGCACTGAACCCCCTAAAACAAACAAACAAACAAAAACCAAACAAACCAAAGACAATAATAAACAGCAAAACAACAAAACAACACAGCAACGACAATGTTGTCCTCTGGCAAAATTGAGTCGAAGAAACCCACTATGATGAGTGCACAAATATATACATGCATGTGCTCATGACCTGACTAAGCGCGTTGGGTTATGCTGCTGGTCAGGCATCTGCCTTGCAGATCTGGTGTAGCGTATATGCATTTGTGAGAAACTGAAACTGATCTGCTTAAGATTATAGAGAGCAAGACTTCAACAAGAAAAATGTATTTCGTCTTTACTTTCACACGAAGGTGGTGTTATGCTACTGATAGAACGGTTTTGTGCATAACATGAAGCAGCACTGTGTCTGATAATCCAAAACTAAGCTGCGTTAAACAACATTAAATGTATTCATGTATCTATAAATATAAAATGAAAGATGATTTTCACGTTCAAGGATTATATGTAACTTATGTATGTATATATATATATATATATATATATATATATATATATGTGTGTGTGTGTGTGTGTGTGTGTGTGTGTGTGTGTGACTGTGACAGAGAGAGGGGCACATGGGAGAAAGAGAGAGAGAGAGAGAGAGAGAGAGAGAGGGGGGGGGTTGAGGGATGGAGAGAGGGACAGAAGATTTGTGAGGGAAATAGATAAGAAAGGTATGAAGAAAGAAGAGAGAGAGAGAGAGAGAGAGAGAGAGAGAGAGAGAGAGAGAGAGAGAGAGAACTTAAAACTCCATTCTTTTTTAATTCAAGGATTAAGATTTTAGGCATGGCCTATTCTGCCAATCTGTCCTTGCTAATCTACATCCATTACAAATAGCACACACATAAAGGAAGGGGAAAAAGTCTTCCTGCAGAAGGGCAAACTTGATGTTGAACAACACACACACACACACGCGCGCGCGCACGCACGCACGCACACACAGGTTGATAGATGGATAGGAAAATGAGGGAGAGAGAAAGAGGGACGTGGGGTCGAGGGAGTGGGGAGGGGTGGGGCAGAGACAGACGGAGAGTGACCGAGACAGAAAGAGACAGACAATCAGGAACAAAAATTTTCATTCGAGAGAAAAAGACTGCGTGCATGGGCGAACATTGCATTTTGTTTGCCTGTTCGTGTGTGCCTATGCGTGGTCTCATCTGTCATTAGTGCTCTGCTGTTTATGTTAGCTTGGTGCCAAGGAAGTAAACATTCTTTGAGCAGGATGTGCTGTTTACCTAACTGTTGGGGTAGGTGAAGAAGAAAAAAAAAAAGCCCCCCCCCCCCCCCCAACACTCATTAAAACACGCATGCCTTTTAGTTTCTGTGTCCGACGCCTAGATGCTTCTTCAAAGCAGTCATGCATCCACCTCGTTTGCCTCCAGTTTTAAGTACACTGTTTTAATACATGCACCGAGACATCTGTGTGTGTGTGTGTGTGTGTGTGTGTGTGTGTGTGCGTGTATGTGTGTGTGTGTGTGTGTGTATCTGTAACCGCGCGAGTGTATGTGCGTGCATGTGTGCATGCGTTTGCGCGGCGTGTGTGTGTGTGTGTGTGTGTGTGTGTGTGTGTGTGTGTACTGACAACAACGCAATGGCCCCTTCTCATATGGAAATGAACAAGAAAGAATCGCGTGCTGAGTTCAGCTGCCGAATGTGTGTGTGTGTGTGTGTGTGTGTGTGTGTGTGTGTGTGTGTGTGTGTGTGTGTGTGTGTGCGCGCGCATGCCTGTGTGAAAATTTGTGAATGTATACAGGTGTGTGTTAGTGGACGCACGTGTGCGTGCGTGCGTGCATGCGTCTGTGTGTGTGTGTGTGTGTGTGTGTGTGTGTGCGTGCGCGCGCGAGTGTGTGTGTCTGTGTGTATGTATATGTATACATGTGTGTATGAGTATGCGCGTTAGCGTGTGAAAGAGGAGTGTTATGAGGCATGTGAAATGGCCCGTTCCATTGGAAAGGAGTCAGCGGACCCCAGATTGCTGTTTTCTTCAAAGGGTTAAATTGTCAGGTGTATAACGCCTCACTGCTCCCTATTACATCAGCCCTGTTTGCCCCCAGCCTTCTACTTCTTCTACACTGTTAGACATCTTTGCCTTTCAACTCCAGTTACGGAGCTAGAGAGAGAGAGAGAGAGAGAGATGGAGATAGAGAGTGTGAGAGAGAGCGAGAGAGCGTGTGTATGTGTGTGTGTTTATGTGTGTGTGTATGAATGAATGAATGAATGTATGTATGTATGTCTGTATGCATGCGTGTGTGTGTGTGTGTGTGTGTGTGTGTGTGTGTGTGTGTGTGTTGGTTTTGTTCTTGTTTGGTCTTCCAAGTTGTGTGCTTTACCTCATCACTTCTGAATCCCACTCATCCACACGATTAAATAAATACGTTAATATGAAAGCAAACAAAATACGAATAAACGAATTATATACATGGTGCCGACCAAACGAGCAGTAGTCATATTTCAGTAAAACAGTTTCAGTTTCAAACCAAAGCGTGCAGACTAATCCACATGTGCTGCAACACAAACTCCAATTTGAAAAAAAGAATGAACGAATATGTCTGAACTATGCAGAAAACCAACACAATCGTGAGGCATTGAAAGTCTAATCCCCCCCCATCCCCCTAAAATGTGTGTGTGTGTGTGTGTGTGACGCCAACTCTCCTCGAACGAAAGGAATGAAGATTGCGGTGCAACAATCAGCATGCAAGAGGCAACATATATCAGCTTTTATTGCGCATGCTCTGCTCTCACGCGCTTCGTTATTTCCGGTGACGTGCGCGTGCAAGTGCGAGGGAGATAAGGCACGGGCAGAGCAGACTAAGTGTCAGATCATGGACGTGATCAACATCATCCTCTGCGCGCGCGTCGTGGACCCACAGCCCTGTCAGGAGGAGGGGAAATATGAACGAGTATTTTGCGTTTCTCTATCACCAATTTCTAGCAAAGGCATAAAATGGGCAGAGAAAAATGTAAACGTTTCAGTGGCGGCCCGTGTGTGTGTGTGTGCGTGTGCGCGCGCGCGTGTGTGTGTATGTGTGCGCAGGCATGCACGTGTGTTTGTGTGTGTGTGTGTGTTGCGTATATGTGAGTGTATGTGAGAAAGGCCGATGTGAGAGGTGTCGGGTGGGAGATGAGGAAATAAAGAGGGAAGATGACAGAAGAGACAAGCCAGGCCCCTACGTATCCTTTTAGCACTGTTATGTCAACAACTCCTGGCGCGAGAAGAGAACAAAGTCTCGCGAGATGATAGAAGTGCGATGATACAGGGTTTGATGAGAAGCGCAGCAGTCTGGAGATGAGGAAGCTTATCTGTGTGTCTTGGGCCACAGTGCACGTCCACGTCTCATGATAACCAGTGCAGCTTGTACTTGGTGAGTCAACAGGTCAAAGCCTTTTGTCTACCTCTCTTCGAACAGTTGTAAGACCACATGGCACTCTGACCACGTGCAACGTCTGGTAGATTCTTGAAGGCAGTGGAGTGAATACATCAATCGGGTGCTTGAAGATGTAACTTCTGCTTAACAGAAATTTCAAAGGATTTTGCTGTCAGTTGTTAAGTGCTGCTTGGGTTTTATACAAGATAATTCTCCAAAGTTACTGACTGGATAAGGATTGCATTTTTTTCCATTTCGGCATGTTTGGTTTCATGCATGTGTTCCTAACAATATGCATCTCCACCTCTTTTTCTGCACCTCAAACTTGGGCAAAGATCTAACCCACCTTCGCTGCACGGACACAGTACACACCACATGGCAGTCACCACCCTGCCTCCGCCCCTTTTCTTCTTCCACTGCTCCCAGTGTCGCGTACAACAAGACGTATTGTTCTCTGCCCTCCCCCCAAACCCCTCAAGAGAAGTAAAAATGATTAATCAGCTGATCCAGTGTGGCTTGATTACAGTCCTGTCGCCGACCCTCTCACGCCTCCATGGAAAATGTGTATCTCTGCCCCCCCCCCCCCCCCCCCACTCAAATGACGGCATTCTCTGATAAGAATTTGGAACCCACTCGGGGGCAGACAGTCTCTCCTCGCTTTTTAGAATATTTCTTTTATCGAGGACAGGATGAGATCATGGCCTGTTTCTGACTTTCTTATTTTACCGATCCTAAATCCAATCCAATTTTGGGACGGGCTCATGTTTGGGACATTCTGAGGTTGACGTTTTTTTGCTCTCCATCTTGTGCCCCCTTACCTCCCCTCTCCTGACTGCAAGTTCCTGCCCATTAGACGGATGGAACACTGATGATGATGATACTACTCCTCGTGCTACTACTATTGACAACACAACAAACTTTTAAAACTTATTCTGTTTTCAGTATCATATCAAGCAGTGATATTATGTTCCTTGGCCACAAACAAAATACGAATCGAATATAAAATGGTTGTAATATGAATTTAAAAATGTCCACCTGGAAACATATTGTAACTGTCCATGTAGCATACACAAAAATAAATATCTCGCGTTTGATCTTACTTATAAAAGAGACAAGAAGAAGAAGAAGCATTCACTTAGGTATCCACATAATCTGTTCACTTAGGTATCTACATAATCTGTATTTATTGTCTTTTCTTTATAAATCAATTTCTTATCTTTAATTCATACATCAATGTATTGTTTTTTTAAATTTTATTTTGCAGTTCAGGCGTAAGGAAACAAACCTATTTCATGATCTAAGAAATAAACACAGACAGATAAATAGATGGATGAGTAGATAATTTGATATACAGACACATAGATGGAAGGAAGGTTGAATGGATGGAGAAGTAGATAAATAGATAGATGGACAGATAGATATAAAAATGAAACCAACAAGAAAGAAAAAGTGCAGGAAAAAAAGACAGATACATAACACGATCAAGGAAAGAAATCCAGAATGACAACCAGCTGCGTTCTGAATACAGACCCAACAAAACCCACAGCATAGGTGAGCCTGTCACAGAGTGCCAATTAACACACCACACGACAGACCTTAACCCAGGCCACAGCCAGCCTTTATCTCCAGTCCTATCATCTCCTCACCTACCCCTCAGCTCAATATGTGCACAGAATACGGAAACTGATTCTAAAACGCAAACTAAGTGTGATGGAATCAGCAGGCTACAAACGTTTTTCCCAAACCACACGCAGCTACGATGGAATGATAAAACGAGGAAATGTGCTGGCCCTTTCTTTTAATCTTTCCTGGAAGGGTTTTTGGAGAGCAGAGGTATATCCTTTTCCCGCTGTTATGGCCAGGAATATTCTGAATATGGGGACGATTGGGTGTGTCACTGGTTAGAAAGCGTGGCAGGAAAGACCTAATCATACAACATCGGGCAGTTTCATTTCTTTTATTATTCCCTTTGTTTTCGGGAAAACATCTGGCCATGGACGCATCCGGAGAGCAGTTCCCGATTCTGTGCGGTTAACTGGTTTGTACCTTCCATGTGCACGTAAAGATACACTACGTATTGGGAAAGTGCTGTGTGCACAACGATCTGCACACACACACACACACACACACACGCACACACACACACACACACACACACACACACACACACACACACACACACACACAGAGGTATTTAAAGACTGTACACACAGACATAAACACACAGACATAAATGACTTAAAAAGCAGGGACCTTGTTCACGCAGCACACAGGGTAGGTAGTCAGGAATCAGGGCCTGACGAGGGCATTGCGTTCATTATTTCAACGAATGGGAAAAAGGCACTGTGCGAGGGAGGTGTGAAGGAAGAGACGAACCGCATACAGCAGGAGGGATTCCAATACGACCCCAAAGAATGAAGGCTGAACTCACCTGGGAAAGGGGGTTGAAGGAATCCCGGTCAATAGAGCACTGAGCGGATTTTTTGTTTTGGGAGGGCTGGTGGGGGTGGGGTGAGGGGGGATTAGACAGGGGAGGGAAAGGAACGTGAAAAACAGAGAAGCCTTAAAAATCCCCAAGGTGAAGGCAAAGGGGAGATGAGGCACGAAAAGCAGACGGGTTTTTCAAAAATGAAAATGCAATCAAAGCAGTGGGCGAGACACAGACCGAGACAGAGATGATATACGGAAAGAGAGAGGCTGGTGAGAGAGTGAGGGCAGGGAGAAAGGGAGGGGCATACAGGGTGGATGGGCTGATTGGCTGAGACTCCGAGGGAGGGGACGAAGGTCAAGAACACAGAAGTCTTTCAGAAAAGCAAGTCTCGAGGGTGGTGTTGAAAAGTGCAGAAATAAACATGGATGGTGCCTCAAAGACTGCTTTTGAAAACAGGAATTTCAGCCAAAAGAAGAAGTAGAACAACAAGAAGAAGAAGAAGAAGAAGAAGAAGAAGAAGAAGAAGAGAGAGAGAGAGAGAGAGAGAGAGAGAGAGAGGAGGAGGAGGAGGAGGAGAACACTGGCAGATTTTCCCTTCGTTCACGACATATAAATGAACACGCACGAAACGTTTGCTGCAGTCGTGTTGATTTTTCATTCATGTAAGAAGGTATAGGACAAAATGTTCCACTTCCGAAATAGGTTGATGTCAATAAATATGTCAGATCTCATTTAAGATCAATTGACTCGCCCTTGAGACTTGAAGACAACAGTGTGTGTGTGTGTGTGTGTGTGTGTGTGTGTGTGTGTAATCGTGCGTGTGTATGAGAGACTGATTCAGAGAAGCAAAAGCACACACACACACACACACACACACACACACACACACAGGGGGGTCAGGGGGAGTGAGGGAGGGATCTAGTGATCTGGTGAAAGATTTGCTTCACATGCTGACATGTCATTACAACAAGTTCCCAGCCATGTAGACCTCTTCCTGACAGATATATGTATACAGTGTATTTTAGGACTGACATTCGGACTTTATTTACACGTGTTCTTTGCAGACAGACTCATTTCCGTGGAGGACAGAGAGAACTGTCTTTTCTTCAGACACGCAGACACACTTTGTTTGCGGAAAAGGATGGCTGCAGACGAACACTTTGTTGTGTTGACATAAGTGTTTTACCTTCAGACATACAGACTCAATTAGCAAAAAGCACAGTTGAAGACGGATACGTTCCATTTCCCTTCAATCAAGGATATGTCGTTTGCAGACAAATCATTTTTGATAGACACGTTGTGTTTCAAGGCACATTTCGTTTGTTGGCAGACACACACACACACACACACACACTCACTCTCTCTCTCTCTTTCTCTGTGTGTGTGTGTGTGTGTTACAAGCACAGACACTAGGCTACCTACTGGTTGTTTATTTTCAGCTTATTCGTTCATAGATTACAATTTTGTTTGTAGCCAGGGAACCAAACAATTCTGGCTGATCTACA
>NC_134893.1:38467582-38495082 GCF_041734735.1 Babylonia areolata | reverse complement strand
GAATATGCGTGTTAGGATGTGTGTGTGTGTGAGTGTGTGTGTGTGTGTGTGTGTGTGTGTATGTGTGTGTGTGTGTGTGCGTGTGTGCGTGTGTGGTGTGTGTGCGCGCGCACGCATACGAAAAGAAAAAACAGATAAGACTCACAGCGGTGTAAGCAAGGTGGGATTGTACGAGTTATTGTATGCAGGGGGGAGGGGAAAAGAAAACAAGAGATATAAAGTCAGCGAGGAGTGGAATGTAGCACATATAATGTGAAAAAGAATTCATGGATGGAGGAGGGGGGCAGTGGTAGAGGATTCAAACGGATGGGGAGAAAGGACTGTGAGAGGTCTGTGTGAAGGAAGATCTTTGACAACAGCAGCAGGAGAGAGTCCATTACCATACCGTCTGTCGGTAAAGGTAACTGCACAGAGGACTGGAGTCACATGGGGATGAGGAACGAAGGGGCGTGGGAGTGAATCCCAACCGTAAAAGTACCCAGAGATGTTGTAGCGGGATTTGTGGGGGTACTTTTATGCGGAAGGAGGGATTTAATTAGGGAAATAGAAGTCTCAGAAGTGATATAAAAAAGAGCACCCCCCGCACCCCTCAAAAAATAGCAACAACAACACACACAACCCCCACCCCCCTCCAAAAACAAAAAAAGAAAAGAAAACAACGGAAGGACGACTTCTTTTCACAGATGAGACTAAAATCAACTAAGAGAGACAGTTACAGATAGATAGATAGATAGATAGAGATAGAGAAAGAGAGAGAGAGAGAGAGAGAGACAGAGAGAGAGAGAGAGAGACAAAGAGAGAGTGCACCCATTCACTTGGAGGAAGATCACCTGGCAACCTCAACCTGGAGGTGCATCACGCCCCCTTCATGTGCTGACATGTCGTTACAACATGTCACACAGTTTAAAACAACACCGTGATTTCATGGTGGACTGACGCTTCAAAACAGGTGGCATTCTGGTCTGGAGTGCTTGTAAAAAGGCTAACCTGAAATGGAGTTTAAAATTTATGCAGTTATTTAAAAAAAAACAACTTCTTGAACTGTTCCATGTTAAAATCAATCATTATCAGAAATCATGCTTTTTATATACTGTAATAAGGCATGCCCCCCACCCCCTCCACCCACAAACACAATACCTATTTTCATGCAGTTAAGGTTTCTAACGGGTTTTTTCTGACTTGAAAGTTATACTCCATGCTTGGATATTCAAAGTGTAGTGGTAGCAGTACTTTAAGTCTCTTCTCATATGTGGTATAGACAATACATTTAGTTGTATGAACCACTCCATATGTATTGTTAACTGACGTTTTGTTGTCTCATGACATGGATTTATTGGTCGGCTCGGCTTCAAACAACGATGATAACATGTCGCACCCCCTTCATAAAAAAGCATACTTTTTCTAACAGACCGAGATGCATGAATTTTGTTTAAATGACATGTCTTCATTGCAGACAGCAACAGCTCAGTGGCGGACAGACAGAACTGTTTCATCTGCAAACACACACACACACACACACACACACACACACACACACACACACACACACACACACACACACGTCATTTCTTTGCAACATGACTCACTTTATAGACAGAGGTATTTATGTATAGGCGGACAGAGGTATCCTATCTATGGGCATAAAGAAAAACTTTGTTGGCAGAAAGTTTGGTTGTAGGTAGACATCGTTTCTGTTCGCAGAGAGATAAGTTCATCCATTCCCACAGCTTTGTTTATAGAAGGTATAGTTGTTGACGATAACGTTCTGTTTGCATCAATGAAGGCACAAGTCATCTGCAAACCGATATAGATAGTTATTCTTACGCTGCATTTCCAGAACATTTCGTTTTCAGGCTGACAAGTCCACTGCGTGCGTGTGTGCGTGCGCGCGTGTGCGTGCGTGTGTGTGTGTGTGTGTGTGTGTGTGTGTGTGTGTGTGTGTGTGTTTCAGGGACAGAGACAATCTGTTTCTGGAGGAAGTTATTTATCTACTTTGCAAACAGCCATTTCTTTCCAGATTAATAATTTGCTTGTATCCAAGGAACAGCACAATTCCGCTTGATCAGAAGATCAGAAAATGAAACAAAATAATGAAATCATTCTGCTATAAATATTCATGTATTCATTTATCTATTCACTTATGTTGTGTTCAAACTCATTAAGGAGGGGTAAATTACTGGTACGATGTGGAAGAAAAAGATCGACAAAGGCGTTCCCCAAAATGAACGCATCCAAATAGAATGGTTTCAGGGTGGATAATGAAGAACGCCTGCCTCAGTCCTGGCTCCTGAAAAAAAAAGCACATCGGGGAAAGACACTGGGACTGTCTGTATCCGTGTCGGTTCCAGTTTCTTATCAGAGAATGCCGCCCTTTCAGTGGGGGGGCAGAGATACGTCACTTTCAGTGGGGGGCAGAGATACGTCACTTTCAGTGGGGGGCAGAGATACGTCACTTTCAATGGGGGGCAGAGATACGTCACTTTCAGTGGGGGGGGCAGAGATACGTCACTTTCAATGGGGGGTATAAGAGGGGCGGGGGCAGGACTGTAATCAAGCCTGTCTGGATCAGCTGATTTACTTCTCTGGAGGGGAGGGGAGGGGAGTGAGGGGGAATCCGACATCTTGGAGTACACAGCATTAGGAAAGGTGGTGTGGGGTGGGGTTGAGGAGAGGTGGGAGGGTGGTGACTGGCATGTGATGTGTCCTGAACACCATTTCAGGAATGACGTTCACGTCTCTGATCTGTCTGTGGAGTGATGGAGAGTGAAATCTCTGCAGAAGTTGTGCGGAGAAAAAAAAAAAGCCGGAGATTTACATGGACCTCCAACTCGGGAAAGAGACGTGAAATTTTACGAACGTGTGCATGTGTGAGCGCGCTGGTTTTTAAAGACAGAAACACACAATTGCACATTCGGAAATCACGTACATGTACATGCATATTCATATGTTTACGAACGCATCCATCATTGCAAGACAAGTTTACGAAAGTCAGAGAACTTTGCTAACACATTTTTGTTCAAGCTTGTCAAGCCTTCTAAAAGGGTGGAACTTAGCTCCTTGAGACACACATGTACAGAGTGGATAGGTCTATCCTGTACCCTGCCCCATAGAACCACACCACCCAGTCATGAGCAAAGTTGGTTTGCTCATTACCGTGTGTAGTGCACTTCAATAGTAAGGAACTGAATATTTAGCGTTGGTGGAAGCATGCGCTCCACAGAGTGCCCTCATGCTTATAAAAGCATAGTTTTGACGCAAGCCATTACATAATAGCCTCATTTAAAATTGAATGGCAGCTGGCATATTCTTAAACGATTTGTTTTGACATGGGAAAATGAGGGCTGAAATCTCCGCCCAGATGTCAAAACATGCATCAATTATCCCCAATCAAAGTGCCTAGCCTGAAATCAACCCCAAATAAAAATTAACAACCTATTCGTATCCCCCACTGACCCAGGTTTCTAGCTTGTTACCATGTTGTTGTGTGATCTAGATGTGGACTCTGATTGCTGCTTTTCAAAAGGCTTGTCGTGAAAACAGAACCAGATATTTTGTCAAGGCACTGCGCATATGACGCGGAATTAGCTGACAGTGACATCGTTGCTTGGCGAAATAAACTGACAAGCGACACGACACACTGTATGCAGTTGTTTCATAACAACGACGTATCGTGGTGTCATTCGGCCCTCTGGTGCGTGCGTCCTGGTACAGTGACAAAGGTAAGCCTCCATCACAAAGTGCTGTTCTTCTCCTCAAAACCACACATCTGTCATCACACAAGTGTTGTTGGTTTTTGTTTTTGTTTTTTTTCTTCTTCAAATGCCCTCTTCCTATATGTGTGGGCTGATATCATGAACTGTGGACACACAGAGTGTTGGGATAAAACAGGCCTGGTTTGTTACTTATCAGACTTTCCATCATTTCTCCTTTTTGTCCAATCAAACTGGTCTTCCCTCAAACACACACACACACACACACACACACACACACACACACACATATATATATATATATATATATATACATACATACATACATATAAATAGATAGATAGATAGATAGGGCCATCACTGGAAGGTGTTTGTTTTTCTTTAACCAAATAATTTTTGTTATTGTTATTTCCAAACCGGTGATCGAAAAACACAAATATATTCTTTCTCCCTTCAGACTGCGCTTTGTGTCGACGACACACAGAGGATGATGTTGATCACGTTCCAGATCTGGCACTTAGTCTGCTCTGCCCGTGCCTAATCTCCCTCGCACTTACACGCGCACGTCGCCGGAAATATCGAAACGCACGCGCGAGGTGGGACAAGAGGAACAGAAGCCGATATGTGTTGACTCGTCTGTGTTGATTGCTGCACCGCTAACTTCCGTCCTTTTCTTTGAGGAGAGCTAGGGCTATATAGGGACTGGAAACCGACATAAGAGATTGCTTCACTATTACTGCTTTTTCATGGAAGATGCTAATTACATTTTCGTTTCACAGATTGGCAGTTGAACGGGAGAGAGAACAGTTTTGTAAACGCATGAGTAGTATTTGGTCAATGGTGCAATTCGTGTTCATTTCAACATTTTTCCTGTTGACTTTAATCGAATATTCCTTGCCAGTCAGGATATCAAAACAACAATCATATTTGACTCAGAGTGAGTGGCGTGGGAGTAATGCCACTGAAATGGTGCAGATGATGGGGCAGCACAAAAAAGGAAAGAAAAAAATCATATTTGACTAACAACCCTGTTTGAAGCTATAAGTAGAAGATTACTGTTTATCCCCAGAAGAAGAGAAACAGTATTGCTCACCCCCAGAAGAAAGAAAAACATCACCTCCTACCCCCAAAAGGACAAGAGAAACAACTTAGTTTATCAAGAGAAACAATACTGCTACCATTGCCACTTAAGTAGTTGTGGCCTAATGGTAACGTGTCCACCTAGGAAGCGAGAGAATTTGAGCATGCAGGACCGGATCCCACAGGATCGCCAATATCTCCTCCCCCTCCACTAGACCTTCGGTGGTGGTCCAGATGCTGGTCACAGAGGTAAGACAATAAACCAATGTTCCGTGTGCACCTAGCGTACGTAAAGTAAGTCACAGGGATCTACATAACACATTTCTGTAAAAAAACACAACCGAAAACAGTTTCATAGGAAAAAAAAATCACATGCAGACAGAAATAGGGTGGCACTGCACTGGGGTGACGTGCTCTCCGTGGGGAAGGCGGCCGGAATTTCCCACAGAGAATTATGTTGTGACCAAGAGTAATACACTTACCTCCACAAAGAAGAGATTAACAATCACCTCGAGTCCAGAAAGAAAACTGTATCTCTTATGGATAAGTGAAAAAATAGTTCATATCAATAAAAGAAGACAACACCTCATTTATAAACAGAGAGAAACAATGGCCTAAATGTGCGAAATAATGCCGTTTTCTTCGAACTCAGAAAGACAATACCGTTTATCTCTAAAGTCAGAAATGATGAAATTTGTTTTCCAAAGAGTAAAAACATTATCCTTTATCTCCAATAGGAAAACAAAACCCAACAACAACACAATAACAATCCATTAATCTTCACAAAACGACAGACAACGTCCTTAATCTTGAAATGAAGAAACGTTTTCCCGAAGACCCGGTAACCACAACAGAGATTGATTCACCTCTGCAATCTGCTGAACATTTGTTGCGCTGTCCCAACAGAACACATTATATGGGTGAAAGGTTTCTTTGTCTCCAAATAAGACAAACAATGCCATTTATCTCCAAAATGATACAAAACAAAACTGTTATCTCCAAAGGAAGTGAATTGATACTGCTAATCTCAAAAACGAGAACAACCTCAACAATGCCGTATATTTCCATAACAAGGGGAAGACTGGTAATTCTCTCCGAACAAAAAAACAACAACTATAACACTATCTCCAACCGAAGAGCATAATAGCAATGTTTATCGCTAAAGAAGACAAACAACTGCTCATCTTGAAAAGAAGAGAAACAACTTCTAGTCCTCAAAAGAAGAGAAATACTACTGCTTCCGTTGAAAATGGGAGGAAAAACAGTTGCATATATCTAAAAGAAGAGAAGCATTTATTACTCAATTATCATTAACGATCACAATAGAGATAACACTGTTTATTTTCAAGAAGATAAAAATATTGTATGCTTCTAAAGGCAGAAGACTAACAATGCCGTTTATTTCTAAAGGGAAAACGGAAATATTACCTCATCTCCAGATAGAAGAGAAACCAATCATTATCAGTTTTTCAAAGAAGAACAAAAGATGCCACTTTTCTCTTGAACCAGGCAGCTGAGAGTTTTGCGCACTGTTGAACTTTGCAATCACAATGCTGCAAGTCTCCATGCAGCACCAGTTACCTCTGTATTTGTACTGCATTACCCTGTATTATACTGTACATAATTGCATTGCATTGTCTTGCAGTGTGGTTAAGTACAGTGTTGTGTAGTTTGGTGTAGTTTAGTGCATAGTATAGTTGAGTGTAGTATTGGGTAGTGAACTGAGTTTTGAATTGCTTTCTTTTTGTGAGAACCCATTCCCCCCGAGAACAGCGCTACCCATGTTGTTTTCACATATGAATTTAAAGATGTGTTCATCCACATCTTTTTTTCAGATTTGTGCCGAAATCACCAAGTGCTACAGTCGCTTACCTACGTCTGTGTCTTCGCCCCATTGTTCGAAAACACCGCCTGCTTGTTGAGTTAAACGCCGAGGTACAGCACCGGAGCAGGCATTTCTTAGTAAGGCATGACAGTCCTGAATGTTTCGCTTTAACAAGTCTTTGTCCTGAAAAACCCGAGACAAAGGTCCTGGAGCGTGAGTTTGCGTTGGAAATCATGCACATCACATATGTGTGCTGATACGAAGCGGAGGCTCTGTCGTCAACAGCATCTGCCGTGTCTGTTACATCATTGGCTTGTTGTACCGGCGCTTGTTTAAAGTGGAGTGAATGTAGAAGCACCGAGTGACCCCTACGTCTGTCAGTGGTGAGGGTTTGAAAAGCAGCTGCGACTAGACACTGTAAACAAAAGGAAATCGGGTATCCTCTCTTTAAAGCTTTGTTACATTTTTGTTTGCTATCTGTGTCTGATCAATTAGCTCTTCTTTTTCTCTCATCATGTGTGTGCGTACTTGCGTGCACGCGCGCGCGTGCGTGTGTGTGTATGTGTGTGTGTACACACGCGAGTGTTTGTGAGTATGTGAGTGCATGTGTTTGCCTGAAAGTATGCCTGTGTGCCTGTGTATCTGTACATGATATGCACAAGTATGTGTGACGCATGCCATCGTGTTTATGTCTCCCATCCTCTTCTTGTTTCTCTTTGACTTTATAGTGACACATAAAGAGAAGAAAGAAAGAAGAAAGAGGGAAAAAAGACAAAAAGAAAAGGGGATGAGAGTGAGAGGGTGGGGAGAGACAGAGCGAAAGACAGACAGAGATAGAAACGTAAACTTTAAACAGAGACGGAAGTTATCCACGCTTACATAAACGTTTGGTTGAAGACCTAACATTATTCTTCACAGACGACTGCAGCCAACACAGGGTGGCGAGGAAGCCTGTCTGCTTCAGTCTTTTGAAAGAACCAGTGAGTTATACGTTGAGATTCTACAACAGAATTGTATGCCGAAAAAAACTTAGCATGGCTCAGAACTTTATTAAAGATTAGAATACTTTATGTTAATTGTTGTTGTTTTTTTAAACATAGATGTGGTAATCTCACAGAATACGTCCATACTGTGGAACAGTGAAGACGACGAAAGCCTTCAATCGAAATGTGACTGGTGTGTTTTGGTGAAGTGAGTTCTTGTGTGTGTGTGTGTGTGTGTGTGTGTGTGTGTGTGTGTGTGTGTGTGTGTGTGTGTGTGTGTGTGTGTGTGTGCGTCCGTGCGCGCACGCGCATGTGTGATTGTGTGAACGCGTGCGCGAGTATGTAAGCGTGAGTCTGTGTGTGTACGTGCACGTACTTGTGTAGCTTATCAATCTATACAATTGTTGCTTTATTGATTGACCGAGTTGGATGGAGGATACGTAAGTGAGGACAAGTGCACTGTATGGAAAATAAATCCTCCAAACACAAACACACACACACACTAAAATGATCCCAGTGTGAACTCATCCTAGAAATGGAATGGTTTGGGGTTTGGTAATAAAGAAAAGTCTAGCAGTCTAGCACTAGACTGGCTTCTATTCAGAAGGGAAAAAAAAAACAGCGTGGAAGAGATATTGGGGCCGTCTGCGCCTGTGTCGGTTCCAATTTTTTTTTTTTTTTAAATCAGAGAATGACATCTTTTGAGATGAGGGCAAAGATACAGAGAACGACTTGTTTTCAGTGGGGGTGGAGATACGTTTCTTTCAATGGGGGCAAGGAGACGGCTACGCAGGTCAGTAATCAAGCTGGACTGGATCAGCTGATTTACTCTTCTGAAGGAACGGGGTGGAAAAGGCATGCTTCTGCTCTGTTAACATTTCGCACCATGTCCTTAGCTAGTGTTATATTAAGCATCGGAAACTTACTGTGTACAAATGTGATTCTTGCTTGAGCAATCAAATGGCAACAGAAAGAATTGATAAAGTGGACACAAGCTTATATTTTGCTCAGTACTCTCTATCTGAAAACCTACCCTTGAATTTCTTTCTGTTCAGTTTATCTGTTCTTTATAGAAGAAGTTCTTGCTTGCTGAATGCAACGCTGATGCCACTGCCTCCAGTCCTAGCCAGCCACCTTCCTCTCCCCTATCACCACAGGACGCTAACTCTCCTCAAACAAAAGGATGGAAGTTGGTGGCGCAAGAATCAGCACGCACGAGTCAACACATATCGGCTTTTATTGCGCATGTCCTGCTCCCGCGCATGCACTGCGATATTTCCGGTGACGTGCGCGTGCAGGCGCGAGGGAGATTAGGCACGGGCAAAGCAGGCTAAGTGTCAGATCTAGGACGTGATCAACATCATCCTCTACGCGTCGTGGACACAAAGCGCTGTCTGGAAAGGAGAAAGATTAGCGGGCATTTTGTGAGTCTCCATCACCGATTTAAAGTAAGGGCACTGAGCAGGGGCGGGGTGGGATGGGGGTGGGGGTGGGGATAAAACAACATCGATGTAGTGCTCTGCTGTGTGTGTGTGTGTGTGTGTGTGTGTGAAGAAAGTTGAATGTGCTGGACAGTGTGCTGGTAGAAAAGTGAAGAGTTGTGTGCGCGAGCAAGAGAACCAAACAAAAATGACTGAGGCAGAGAAGCTATATCAACAGTACAGTCATCTACACCTGTGGGTAGTCGGAGATGAGAACAGAAGGTTTGTGAGACGGAAGGTATGCAATCACACTTGGCTCGGGAAAGAACTGAATTTGAACTTCTTCAGGGACAATTATCGATCTGAGATGACAGACAACATAAAATCTATCGGTTTGCTCTCTGTGTTTAAAACCCGGCAAGGTGTTGAGTTCAGCACCGAAGCATTTCTTCCCTTTTCTTTATTGAAGCAAGTGTGTAGCGCATATGGATCAGTCCGCACGCTTCGACACCTGCTTGAAACTGCCATAGTGTTGTTCCAGGGACGGAATATTTTAACAGGGTATTGCAGTCATAGATGATTTGTTTTAACAAGCTTTGTCTTGATAACCCGAGACAAGAATCTGGAGAGTATGAATCATTGGAAATCATGCACAGCACATGTGTTTGGTGATTTATGCAACGGTTCTGTCGTTAGCGGCGTCGGTTATGTCTGTTACATCGCTGGGATGTTGTGCTGGCGCTCAGGTAGAAGTGGGAAGCATGTATAAGCACCATGAAACCCCTCCGTCTGTCAGAGGACTGGTTCAGAACAGCAGCTGTGACAAGACAATTCAAACAAAAAGGAATTAGTCTCCTGTTTTTGAAAATCTGTTACTCTTGTTCGCCATCTTTCCTTGATCTGTTCGTCAGTTTCTTTTCCCTATGTGGGTGGGTGGGTGGGAGAGTGAGAGAGAGAGAGAGAGGAGGAAGGTGATGGGGACAAAGACAGATAGATTTCCCCCAAAGTTGGGGACGCGATATACAAATGAATATTCATGAAACATTTATCCTGGCAATCTTGAACTTCAATTCACGTGAGAAGAACCTATGGACATGTTCCACTTCAGAGAAGCCCTGATGTCTATCATTCTGTCAACTCTTAGTTCCATTGACCTTCTAAAAAATGTGTGTACGCGCGCGCGCGTGCGTGTGTGTGTTCGTGCGTGTGTACGTGCGTGCATAAAAATAGAGAAAAAACACAGAAGCTGTTTCCAAATTCGGTTGAGGGTTGAACATTAGTGTTTCTACCTCCGTGAAATCAATGCGGGAACAAAATTGTCTAGTGAAGTTATCCACCAGACTTCATTGTGCTCACGCAAGACAACTGTACCGGCTGTGTCTAAGGTAACGAACTAACAACAACCAAAAAAACACACACAAAAAAACAAACAAAAAAACAAAATCCAATACAAAATTCTTCGCAAACACTACAGCCATAGTTTTGCTTACCAACAGCTACCGAGAAAACATCTACACACACACAGGACTCTCATCTTACACATGATATTACCTCTTTTTCAAAAGTTTCTCTTTTGAAACTGGACAATTGGACAATAGTTACCTGTTGCAAGGCGAAGCTGGATTTGTGTCATCTTCAGCTGTATCTTTCTGTCCCTGTCTGATTCACCAACATTTCTAGGGAAATCAAGCTGTGAGGGAAGTGACAGTCCCTCCTTCCCCATCCTGTCATCATTTTTTTTCCCCTCAAGGCCTGACTAAGCGCGTTGGGTTACGCTGCTGGTCAGGCATCTGCTTGGCAGATGTGGTGTAGCGTATATGGATTTGTCCGAACGCAGTGACGCCTCCTTGAGCTACTGAAACTGAAACCATCCTGTCCTTTGTTGTTTATCATGTTCTTTGTTTATTATTCGCCAGATTATTTATTATCCACCTTGTTCTTTGTTTATTATCTTATCCACCTGATTCTTTAATTATCATCTTATCCAGCAGATTCTTTGTTATCATCGAACAGACTACAAATGCGGTAAAAAGGTATTAAACGTCGAAATGTGTTAAGTTGCATGTACATACTGCTATTCAGTTCTGAGTATTGCGATAGTGTACTCGTCTGAAGAAGGACATTTGGAAAAACAGAAATAAGAAACAGAGATCTGTGAGAAGGGCTGATCTGACTGTTCTTTGAGACTCTTGGTGTGAACGACCCAGGAAGCGTGCTGTGTTCATGAAGCAAATCTTCCAATTCTGAGTTTAGCTCTCAGACTATTATCAAATTAATTACGGACCAAGTATTGTTCTAATGTCAAGTGCATATGCTTTAGTAACCTGACAATTAAGCATATAATTTTTAACTGTAGCTTGATGAAGCCTTATGTACACGAAAGTGTGTCTTCACAAGTGACTGAGAACGTCGATTTTTTGACTTTTTGCATTCATTATCAGTTGTTTCGCTTGTCTGTTTAACGACTTTTCTTTTACGAAGTCCTTTAAGTAATTTCCTATAATTGTATTTAGAATTTTTTTTTCAAATTTCACCCTCATTTCACCTTCATTTGCCAAGTTTCCCCCAACCCTCCATTCATTCACATCTCCCACCCCTTCTAACCGATAATACTCAAATGTATTCATAAATACTTTAACAAAATGTCTTCAATCACCAATGTGTGTGACGGGACATTAAAAAAAAATCCTCCTCGCCATCTTCCATCAAACGAGACAGCGTTTGTGATGCATCAGACTAATACCCTCAAATACGGCTTTCATAAAACACGATTGCTGGCAGAACAAACACAGAAATATTCAGAAATACAACTTCCATAAATACGAGTACTGACTGATGAAGATGACTGAGTAATGTTCACAAAGTTAACTGAATAATACACCCATAAACTAGACAATGTTCGTGAAATAAGCTGAATAATGTCATTAAATACATGTCATATAACGCTGGATATGAAGATAGAAACTATTTAATATCCTCAAATACTGTTGTCAGAAATGCCCAAGAAACGAACTGAGTAATATCCTCAGTTTCTACTTCTAAAATATGTGACAGACCGTGTGCTAATACAGCAGTTTGACATACTCACAGTTCCCTTACAACTGTACAAAGTGTTCATGAAGTAAACTGGGCATTGTTTTCAAATACAGCTTCCGTTAATGAAGACAGCATATTGGTAGAGTAATCGGATTCATGTCTTCAATCATAGCTTCTATAAAACGGCGTAATTTTGACAAAATAAATAGGAGGTCACCTCTTGATAAGATGACAGTTTGATGAGACGAGTGGGTAATGTCGTCAAGCAAACCTCCATAAAACGGGACTTAGGATGTTGGAGAAGTTCACACACACACACACACACACACACACACACACACACACACACACACACACACACACACGCTTGCGCGCGCGCACACGCGTGTTTTCTGAGACTACTTCCGTATGGTGATGACATTGAACTGTATGAACTGAGGTTCTCCCAAATGGCTTCAGTTTGCTTTCGGAAGGAACTGATCCGCAGGGTAACAGGAGAAATCACAACAGGATTAAAAATAGTAATCCCTTTGGCACAGTTTCTTTACCATCCTCCTCCTCCTCCTCATACATAGATAGCATCTGACAGAACATTTTCTTTCCCACGTACAACATGACGGGAACGGAAACCACAGATACGCTCTCCACAAAACTAACATCAAGCGACTTTCAACGAAAGATTCTTTTCACCAGCAAAAAGGGAAGAGATAGACATACTCTACAATCAAACGTGACACAGATCTGGCTGGCCCATTTCTGAGGGAGAAGAAGACTAACAGTCGGCAACCATGACAGTTCTGTCGGCAGAACGAGCTTGTCAGAAGATGGGATGCGCAGGCCTCAAAGACAGTTACCAATCTGAAGGCACATGCATGATTACGCAGGCAGAGGCAGACTTCGCTCTTATCTGAAAGAAAAAAAAAATGGGGGGGTGGGGGGGGAAGAGAAAAAGAGGAAGAAGAAGACGGAGCTGGAAAAGGAAAACAGGAGGATATAGGGAAGAAGGAGGGAAGGAGGAGGGAACTGTGGAATGGAAACCACGTACTCGATACTCCCAATCCGAATGTGTGGAATGCACAGAGATTCTGACCGAGCGCACGAGACTGCTGTAGCTTGGAACTCGTAACAGCAGAGAGGATTTATGTCATTATCCAGCAGAGACGAATAACTGCATACTTCATGAATCGATGAAACACCCTCTAGATTTTGGTGCTCTCTCTCTCTCTCTCTCTTCTGTGTGTGTGTGTGTGTGTGTGTGTGTGTGTGTGTGTGTGTGTGTGTGTGTGTGTGTGTGTGTGTGTGGTTGTGTGTGTGTGTTGAGAGGACTAAGACAATACAGCAGCAGCAACATTAACAAAATCTCCAAAATAACACAAACAAGAATAACGCTCCAATAGCGCATAGGTTTTAGAAATCGATGTTCAAAGCACATCGGTGTTCAAAGTTAACATGAAAACAAAATAGGTATATTCTATAACAAATAAAGAAAAACGAAAATATAGCTAACACACATATATGCACGTACGCACGAATGCACGCATACACACACAAGTAAACACGGGTGATTCCAGGCATTAATACACGCTACGAAAACGGAGCAGATGTTTCGGACATTAAGGCAGTAAAATAGAGTTATTTGAACCTGAGTGGGAAATTTCAATACCTCGGATTCCCCAACCCGAAAAAAAAATCCGATCTTTTATCGTGAGGTGTGTGTGTGTGTGTGTGTGTGTGTGTGTGTGTGTGTGTGTGTGTGTGTGTGTGTGTGTGCGCGCGCGTGCCTACGTGTGTGTGTGTGTGTGTGTGTGTGTGTGTGTGTGTGGTGTGTGTATGTGCGTGCGTGCGTGCGTGCGCGTATGTGTGTGTGTGTGTGTGTGCACATGTGTGATAATGAGCAATAGAAAGAGAAAGAGATAAAGAAAGAGGCAGAGAGAGAAAGACAAAACTGACAGAAAAAAACCCAAAACTTTTCTTCATCCCATTTTCCTCCCTGCTTGAAAAAAACAGCAACAAAAATGATGTTCTACTGTAAGCTCAGATGCATAGAACTAAATTTTCCTTATCACCACGATCCGGTGGGATGTTCTCACACCTAGATGGTGTCCTCGTCTAACGAATGGATGTGTGCTTTGGTGGATGTTTTCACAACTGGCTATGAACTAAAGTGTCTTCAACATAACGAACGCAGCTCTGCTTTGGTGGATGTTTTCATACCCGATCTCGAACTAAGAACGCAGGTCTTTGCTGGATGTTTTCACACACACTGTTCCAGGTCGCTAACTGAGCATCCTCTTCCTGTTCATATTAACATCACTTTATTTTTCTCTTGCAACCTTGAGTGCCTCTGCTGAAACAACACAATTAGGCAAGCTGCCGAGGAAACAGAAAAAAAAGATTAAAAACTGTGAAACCATACTTGTCTTCATTTTCTTTCCATGGATACACATGGGAGAAGATTCAGCATCTCGGGTATTCAAGGATACAAGTTCTTTTTGTGCTGTATTGGCCACTGCCTTTGCTCTTTTACGATTCGTAAGCAGTCTCACTCTTATAACGCCTGATGAAACCGTATGATCATGATCTGTGCAGCTTGCCTGAGATAGAAATGAAAAGGGGGCGAAGATATAAAGAGCATTAAGAAAGACACACAGGCTATCTGGCAGAGAGAGAGAGAGAGAGAGAGAGAGAGAGAGAGAGAGAGAGACAGAGACAGAGACAGAGACAGAGAGACAGGGAAATAAAGCCTGATAGAAATAAAGACAAACCAACTGACTGATAGAAAAAGGACAGAGAGCAAGGGAAGACTAAATGCCGAGCGTTTCCAGTTTGGTTTGATTGCAAGACTGAGAAAAACCGAAAACAGTGACTGACCGTTGATAGGCAATGCGTCTTCGATCAATGCGAACTGTCGGTGTCGAGAACAGGTAGGTATCCCCACTCCGCAAATGTGGATTTACAGAGGCACGGAAAAATTGCTGAATTGTTGAAAGACAAGAGGCACCGAAACAATGCTGTAATATGGCACCAATGAGGAAATACAGAGGGTGGAAAAACAGAGGGATGAAAAAATTGCGGTAATATGGCGCAAATGTGAAAATACAGACAGACGGAAAAAATGCCGTATTATAGCGCAAATGTGGAAATACAGAGGCATGGAAACTTAACGCGAAAATAGGAATACAGGGCTGTGGGAATAAAAACCAATCGTAAAGAACGTTGGGTAAAAAAAATAACAAAAGCTTGCAGGGAAATATGCAACTGTATGGCTGTACAAAACGGTGTTGGCTAGTTTAGAGCTTCTGGAATAAAGCGATGGTGGAACGTACAATTTTTGAAACACAGGACCACGGGAACAGTATAGCTGCGGCAGTACGTACGTAAGGTAACGTAGAGCGTTGGCAGTGCAGATCTGTGACAATACATATTCAAGGGAAGACAAAGCTTTGGAAATGTAGAGCGAATGTAATGCAAAGCCGTAAGAGTATAGAGTTCTGGGGGGCTTAGGTTTCAGGAATACTGAGCAATGGGGATACGCAGCTGTGGAAACACGGAACTGAAGGAACATACAGCTGTGGGATGGTGGAAAATTAGAGCAGCGAGAAAAATGAACAATGGGCAAAAAACTAGTGCAGACATCGAAATATGATAACCCTATTTATCAAGAATGGAGGCCGGGAAGGGGAGGGTAGAGCGTGAGAGAAAAAAATAGAGGATAAACAGAGACAGAGATAGAGATATATGGATAGGGAGAGATAGACAGAGGGAAGGAGAGAGGGAGGAGGGAGAGAGAGAGAGAGGAGGGGGAGGGAGAGAAAGAGACAGACAGACAGATAAAGAACATTAGCACGCGTTTGTCTTTGAAGCCTCCTCCATTCATTGCACAACTTTATGCAGCTATTAACACACCGCACCGCAGTTAGGAAAACAAACTGCTCTCATCTGCATCTGCATGAAAACACTCGGGGTATGTTATTCTGTGGCGTTTCGACATCCGGAACAAGCCGTTTCCAGCAACATCTCCCGGCATCCCCTTCTCACTTCCTGTCGTCAAGAGTGACACCCTTCGCCATACGTCTCTGCCTTAAAGCATTCCCATGAGACAAGAGTGACACCCTTCGCCATACGTCTCTGCCTTAAAGCATTCCCATCAGACAAGAGTGACACCCTTCGGCATACGTCTCTGCCTTAAAGCATTCCCATGAGACAAGAGTGACACCCTTCGGCATACGTCTCTGCCTTAAAGCATTCCCATGAGACAAGAGTGACACCCTTCGCCATACGTCTCTGCCTTAAAGCATTCCCATCAGACAAGAGTGACACCCTTCGGCATACGTCTCTGCCTTAAAGCATTCCCATCAGACAAGAGTGACACCCTTCGGCATACGTCTCAGCCTTAAAGCATTCCCATCAGACAAGCTACGAATAATGAAAACAAAACGACAACCCTTGCAAAGCCCTTCGTCTTGGTCTAACTGCAATTGTTAATCTTAAAAAAAAGAAAAGAAAAGAAAGCTAATGTGTGCAAGGGGGAGTGGGGTGGGTGAGGGCGTGAGTTACATACACACACGCAGAAAGAAAAAGTAGAGAGCGTGCGCACACAGATCCAACCAAACCCTGTAAAGTCCATTGCCCTTATGAACTTCGTAGCCAATGCAAAATGATTCATGATCTCGCAACAATGGGGTGGCTTCTAGCTTCAATAAATGCATCTTTTACAGTAAGTGGTAAAAATAATTGTGCATATGAATACTGACCCTATGAAAAATTGTTAAACCACATCCTCAGACAACAGGACGAGATAACTGCAGTAACAATTAACAGGCTGTTGAAAGTATGCAGCTTCTATTCTGAACCGAAGTAAAAAATAGGATCTAAATAATAACTCATCAATTCCGTATTCAATAGGACACATTATTCCTAAACTTTGTCAAATCAGAATGAAGCTGACGGAAATGTGTAAAATGATGACCAAAAATAGTTTATAGATCATGATGAAAAATGTCCATATGAAACAAAATTGGAAGACAGATCAGTGACTCACTCACTCACTCACTCACTCACTCACTCACGAGAGAGAGAGAGAGAGAGAGAGAGAGAGAGAGGGAGAGAGACAGACAGACAGACAGACTGAGACAGACAGACAGACAGAATCGGGCAACAAAGAGTTCTGGTAAACAAACAAACAAACAAAAACAACAACACAGCACCACCAACACAAATAAACAAAGAAACGACTGAGGCAAAAACACACGGGATCATATGAAAATCAGTAAAATAACAAAATCAAAACGTATCCAAACCAGACAAAAAAACAACAAGAACGCACAACACAACACAACACAGACGATCCCTCACACGCACGCACGCACACACAAACGACTGAGATAAAAACATATGTGATCATATGAAAATCAGTAAAATAGCAACAAAATCTAAACGCATGCAAATCAGACAAAACCAACAACAACAACACAACACACTCACACACAGAGTACTGACCTGGATGTCCTCAAAGTTGGTGAAGAGGGACCCTTGGGTGGGCATGCTGGAGGCTCTCTTGTCAGTGGCCCCATAGTCCAGGCCCCTGGAGGGAGAGGAATAGGGAGAGTTGTACACAATGCACGACCTCAGGGTTTTAGCCATGGCCACCACTACCAATCGTTCTTTTCCACAACTCGTTTCACTCCTATTTCAATAACCTTTGATTCTGTATGTGGCCTTACGTTGGTAGAATTCCGCACATTTTATACGCTCTAGTTTCAACAACAATTCGCACACTTCTTACGGTCCCATTTCATCAACTGTTATTGTGCGTCGTGGTCCAGTTTCATGAACATTTATTGCAGGTCAGGATCCTATTTCAGCCAGTAACATTCCGCACACTTTTTATGTTCCCGGTTCGACAGTATTTCGCGCAGTTTTTAAGGTCCCATTCCACAAACACTCGTTGCACGTAACGGTCTAGTTCCAGTGACACTTCGTACACGATTTATAGTATCATTTCAGTAAAAGTGTACACACTTACTAATGTCCCTGTTACAGTAACATACCACACATTTCTTTTTGTCTTGTGTCAGCACACTTCCAATGGTCTTATCTAAATCATACTTCTGACACTTCTTGTGGCACTGTTTCAAGGACATTTTGCAGGCTTCTGTGGTCCACTTTCACCAATACCACGTCGTTTTATGATCGAGATGTTCTCGCCGTTCGTTTTCTGTTTTAACACTTCACGCTGTTTCAGAAATGCACAACAGTTTCAGATACATAGCTACAGCACAATTCCCTCGATGCAACTTCAAAACTACTCCACGCTGATTTTCATTTTGAAAATTTCACAACTGAATACACCCGACACGGTTAGGAACAAGGGTAAGTTGTCAGAAATCAGCGCTCGTAGTTGTGGTTTTGGAGAAAAAAAAGAACAGTTTGTACAATTGTTTATTTGTTGGTAAAGTCTAGAGAGTCTGTTGATTTAAACGTCTGTTTTCACCAGAACTGGTGTGCAAAACGCGAACGGAAACAAATCATGACAGTTGTGAAATGCTATCGTTCGGTTGGTACAAGGCGAGGAAGGGAACAAACTTGGGGTTGAAACACGATGCACACGATTGCGTTGAAAACATTACTTGTGTCGTCATAAAGTCAACCTCTTGCGTACACTTGATTGTTGTTCACATACAGGATTTTACTATCTTAAGTCAGAGACTCTCGTCACCATCTTCGCCATGTTTTTGACAATCCTGTTCCACAGAAACAAATCAGTATTTTCAAAACACCTGAGGGCAGCTTGTAGATGATGATACCAAACATTCACACATATCGTCTTTGATCAATCACCACCAGTAAATTTAACACTACCATAGTGAACTAAATATTATAAATCATTTTTCGCATTGTCAATAACTGAATTCCCAATAAGATATGTGCTAGCAAGACACGTATTTGTTGGTACCACACTCTCCTAACCCCGCATATACATTTTGTTTCAAATGCTTCATCTTCTGCAGTTTGTTCAAAAGTGAACAACGAAAGGTGCTATCGCCATGTAGTCAGAGCGCTGACTTTCAATCAGAAGGTGCTGAGTTCGAATCTCGATAGCGGCGCCTGGTTGTTTAAGGATGGCGATCAGTTTCTTCCTATCTTCCAGATCAACAAACGGACAGTGCTCAAAGAGTTATGGAATATAAACATATCCAGCACGCACACAGTGGAAAACGGAGTGTGGCTGCCTTAACAGGAGGCTTAATACATGGCCGTACACATTAAAGTTTAGAATGACAAAGTTTAGAATGACAGGAAAGTACTTGTGATTTACAGGCTAAGAAAAATAACTGAACAAATGAATAAGATAAAATAAAATAAATACATACCTAAGCAAACAAATAAATATATATACAAATAAAATGTTACAAATCTGTTCAATGCAAAGGAACAAACGCAACAAATCCATCAAGTTCGGTTATTGTCTTTTTTTCTTCATATATTATTCCAGAGGGGGGTGGGATTGGGGCAGGGGTTATTTTTGCCACTCTTTCCGGCAAAAACACAAATAACTGTGTTGAGTTCTTACCATCCTGCACTGTGGGGTGCTGTTCAGAAGGTCCACAGAACGGAACACACCCTCTTTCTCTCTCAGGACGGTGGGGCTCGAATTACATTATAATCCCATCTGTCTTCATTGGAAAATAATAGGTGTAAAAAACCTGCAAATTAACGTCATGTCCATTTCGATCAGCACACACACACACACACACTCTCTCTCTCTCTACCACCACCACCACCACCAACAAATCAAAAAAGAGAGGTGGTGTTGGGTAAGGTGGGGTGTGGGGGGAGGGCGCAAGGTAGAGTGCTTATTATTTCAGGAAGGGTTGTGTAAAACAACTGTTAGCCATGGAAGGAGACGTGTAACGCATAACACGGAGAACGGTGATGGATGCAAACAGCTGTTGCAGTGCATACAATACCTCTCATGCACTCAGTTGCGCAACATGACGGTGCCAACCATCTCTTTATCTGGCCGCCACTCAGGGAAGTAAATATGCTCAAAAACCATAGCTCAACAATTGGCAATGACTGAGTCAGTGTAACTGAGGCGAAAGTAGTGACGGGTTTTCTCCCTTAAACAAAGGGGTATATCCCCTCCCTTTTATCTTTACCCGGTAAAGGTGGGGTAAACCTGGTAAGAATAGCGTCAGTTGTTATGTTTTTGTTTTCGTTTTTTCTCTCCTGTCTTCTGTGATCTGACACGATAAGGCGCTGATTTCGTTCTTACATTACGAGCCCCAAGCCACAGTCTAGGTTGAAGGTCCCATAACCTGGCACGGCCATCTGGGCAGTGAATTCATATCCACTGTTGCTGGGCCTAGTCCTCTCCTTCAGCCGTTTTGACCTTCCCCAACCAAGTCAGGTACCCATTCACACCTGGGTGGAGTGAGGAAAATCGGAGTAAAATGCCTTCCCCAAGGATACAACACCATGCCGAAAATGGGAACCGAACTCACGCCACTGAATCAGAAGTCCTGCGTCTTAGCGATTCTGCCACGGCGCCTTCTGTTTTCATGGTCTATGTTCCAGAAACACACAACGATATGGACTTCGTCTCATTGTGGTGAGCAGTGTACGATTTGCCCATTACACTTGTTACAGTCTCCACTTTCGGTCAGTTGGTCAAATGAATTGACTAAATTCTGTTTAAATAGTTTCACATACTGAGAGACACAGAATGTTTCATAGACATTAGTAATACAAAAGAACAGCAATACGAACAACAAACCATGGACAGAGTTGCACACTTAGTGCAGTTTTAAACTGTTGATATGGGATACTATAGTTTATACCACGACCAAGACACTCGCGCACCATATACTGTTGCAAATACTGTTTGAGTTTAAGTCATTTTGCCAACATTTCATTCAAAGTTTGAATCGTAGTTCTGTCTTTATCATTACTTTTTAAAAGGTCTTATTCATCTGTCCAAGCACAAAAAACCACACGCAGTTTTCGCCAAAGTATCGGTTACAACATGGTCCAGTACCAGTTTGATGCACAGCAAGCTTAAAGCCTTCATATTCCTATGCGTTTGAACAAAAGAAAAAAACTTTTAAGTTATAAATCACACTCTGAACACAAACTTCCGCACACCACGATAATTACAAGCTGACCAGGCTCATGGAGACAGATGCCAAGTTTCCGAACGCAACTCTGTGCGCACTTTGTGTAAAAGCTCCATTCTGACCAAACACCAAACACCAAACCACACACACACGCACACACATACACTCATGACTCAATCCTTGCGTTTTGTTCAAAGCCTCCACTGAGACCTGCTTGGATCAATAAACGCTTCCCAGCAAGATGGGACGAGAAGGGGGTTGAGGGGGGACGGGTGGGGGTGGGGTGGGGGGTAAGAGTGGGCGGGGAAGGAGTGGTAGAGGGTAGAGGAAATGTAGATATGGACTTTTGAACCAAAATGTTAAAATGAAACTTGTCCCCCAAAGTCAGGACTCCTCTCTAGCCGGACATACACACAAGCACAAGAGACGACAAGGCCAAAATCACGCCAGAACTGCCAAGTTTATACAAAATCTTTCAGTTTCCCTCCAATGAACGATGTATTCCAAATGATCGTGTTTCTCCACTGCACCCCAATGATCTACCTTGCTTAGCTATGAAGGAAAGTGTTTAAGAGCGGTAATCAGTCTGACGGCCATAAAACTACGACAGTCATCGATACGAGTGTGAGAACATACTATCTGCACATTCACGTGGACAGTAATTTAGACACCACATAAAGGTAAAAGTCAAATCGAGTTCTATTACATTACAAACTTACAAACGCTGGTGCATAAACTCGTCCACTTCTCCCTCCAAACATACGCAAATTTGCACGCGCGCGCGCACACACACACACAAACGCGCGCGCAAGCAGTCTCACATACTCATCGAAATGCTGACACCAGGAACCCCTCACACACACACACACACACACACACACACACACACACACACACACACACACACACACACACGCCTCTGCGTACACAAACTCATGCGCAAACACGCACGCACGAAGCCCCCAACACCCACACAATGGCAAGGACAATTTCCCCCGTGCCAAGATAATTTACAGGAAAAAAAACATTGAATTGGCTGCGTAGCTGAGGCGCAAACGAAGAGAAAAATGCAGCTGACAGATAGACAGACAGACACACTGAGGAACACAGAGACACTGAGACAGAGGAAAGAGCGACAGAAAGATAGGGAGGGACACGGTGAGAGCGAGAGAGAGGGGGAGAAAGAGAGAGAGGAAAGAGAGAGAAGGAAAGAAAGAGAGGGGGAGAGGGAGAGGGGGAGGAAAGAGAAAGAAAGAGAGAGGGAGGGAGAAAGAGAGAGAGAGAGAGAGGGAGAGGGCGATAGAGAGAGAAAGAGGGAGAGAGATAGAGAGGAAATAGAGAGAAGGAAAGAAAGAAAGATGTATATAGAGAGGAAAGAGATAGTAGGAAAGAAAGAAAGAGAGGGAGGGAGATAGAGAGAGAGAGAGAGGGAGAGGAGGGAGAGAGAGGGGGAAGAGAGAGAAGGAAAAAAAAGAGATATAGAGAGAAAGAGAACGAGAGAGACAGAGGGAGAAAAGAGAGGTACAAAGACGACAAACTCTCTCTCTCTCTCTCTCTCTCTCTCTCTCTCTGTGCGCGCGTGCGGGTGTGGGTTCGTGCGTGCTTGCGTGTCAGAGACAGAAGAAACACCACAATTGTCAACAATTGAACTTTTGAAATGTCCTCTTCTTTCTCTTGTTTTCATTATCAATCATTCTTCATCAGGGATTCTGTTAGCGCAGTTCTTCCCCCATCAGTCCTTTGGGGAAGCCGAAAGTCGAAACAACCTCGCAGCGTGTATGTGTGTGCGCATACGTGCGCGTTTGTTTATGTGTGAGTGAGGGGGTGGGGAGAGGATGGAGATGCAAGGGGGACAACCTCAAAGATTCCCGACAAACATACACAGGCATCGATTTGTGAATAACATTAAACAGCGAGTAAGAGGACTTTCGTATGCCATGCCATGCCAGAAGTGTTTCACAGAGAGAGAGAGAGAGAGAGAGAGAGAGGGAGGGGGTGGGGGGGCGAGGGGGGGACAGAGAGAAACGTGCGCCCACGTACTGTTATATGTATGCACACACACGCGAGCACATACACGTTCAGAGAGCCATTTAATGCGAAAGAGCCTGCAATATGCACAGAGAGAGAGAGAGAGAGAAAGAGAGATGACATATTCATTAAAGGCCATAGCCCCTTATGAATGAAGGGTCATAACAAAATATGCAGATGTCACCTTAACCATCAGTGAACATGTAATGTTTTTACAACTGAACTTCAGGAATTAGAGAGAGAGAGTCAGACAGACAGAGAGAAGACAGAGACAGAAAGACTGAGAGAGAGAGACAGACAGACAGACAGAGAGAGAGACAGACAGACAGACGGACAGACAGAGAGAAGACAGAGACAGACAGACAGACAGAGAGACAGAAGGACAGAGAGAAGACAGAGAGAGAGAGAGAGAGAGAGAGAGAGAGAGAGAGAGAGAGAGAGAGAGACAAAACGAGACATAGACAGAAAGATAGACGGAAAAATAGAGACACAAACACATGAAGTGCGAGGGAAGCGCGCGTTTGTATAGAGATCAGATTAATTCCAAACGAAGTTGCGAACTTGTTTGTTGCCAAAAACAATAGAATTAGCTTAAAACTGAAGCAGCCCTCGTTAACAGACGACGCATCGAATCTTGAGAGGGGGTACTTGAGAGGGAGGTGTGGGATACACGGGAGAGAAAGTGGGGGAGCGGTGTGTGTGGTGGAGGAGGAATGAGCAAGGGCGGGGGACAGAAGAAAGGAACGATAAATATTCACGCCGCGACAAGAGACAAGCTTCTAAATCAGAGGCAGTATCTCTCCCCATCCATGTCTTTGCTTCTCCCTCTGCCCCTCCAGCAGTATTTCTTCCCACCCTCCACCCGCATCTTCCCCTGTCCCCCATGTCCCTCCTCGCCACCCGCCCATTTTCCGTTCCACCCGTCTCTCGCAGTACCTTCCAAAGTCGCTTCGGGCTCCCACTATCTCTGTTGATAGCGTACACTGTATTATTCTTACGTCTCTGTGGATGATTTCCAACATACTTTTTTCCTCCACCCACCTTTGTACATCAGCTATTCACCCCGGCACCATGGCTGAATCGGTTAGTTCATGGATTTCTGACTCGGTGATGACAGTTCGAGGCCCCGTTTCGGCATGGTGGTTTGTCCTTGTGAAAGGCACTTTATTCCGGTGAATGGGAACGTGACTTTGATCGTGGTAGGTCAAAGAGGTCCTAAGGAGAGGACTGGGATCCCGCCTTCCTATGCTGAACACTAGACACAGTGAATATCATGATTTCACTGCACCTACGGCCGTAAAATGCGACTGGAACTTAAACCTTTGAACATTCTATGCTTCGTCTTCGTTATCTGAAACTTCCACCATTTTTGATGTCGGTGGTGTTCCGTTCAGCTCTGTTCTTAACATCCACCATGCGTCGAGGACAAACCCTCATCCTATTTCAAACCTCCTTTACATAGTCTGTTTCACGCTATCTTCTATGATACTGTCAGTGATAATTTTGCCGTGGGAAGCTCCAGAAAAGGTGTATGCAGGGAGAGGGGATGGTAGCGCGATTCGAGGAAGGGTGTGTGTGTGGAGGGGTAAGGGATGGGAGTTGGAAAGAGTGTCAATAAACACACAAGAAAACAAAACCACATTCATTGCACAAGGAGTCCCCCCCTCTCTCTCCCTCTCTCTCTCTCTCTCTCTCTCTCTCTGTGTGTGTGTGTGTGTGTGTGTGTGTGTGTGTGTGTGTGTGTGTGTGAATGTCTACGTGTTGCCTGTGCTGCTGGCGAACGTGATCAGTGATGGCACACTAAACATGCTTGGCCCATTTGGCGCCTGGTATTGATGCTGATGAATTGATGCGGAGGGAGATGATCGGAAAGCAAACGTCACTCTCAGGCCTTAGAACGACTGGCAAACATTGAGCTTTCTGAACCACGCCTCCCTTCTTCAATCAGATCAGAACAAGCTTTTATGTTGCTTCTCTGAACAAAACTGTTCGTCTTCGAAAATTAACCCCTTTCCTCCCCGGACGCCATTCACCTTTCACACACACACACACACACACACACACACACACCTCGAACTCAACCATCCCTTCCTTTTTATAAGCTAGGGATTTCTTTGGCTTGTCCTCACTTGTGAATAGGTCGATTGTTGGAATGGAGCAGCTGTGATAGTTGTAATGATAGTTGCGTTAGCATACCAGCATTATACACCGGTGCGCGTGCGCGTGTGACACACATTTTTTTTTCTCTTTCTCTCTCATAGAACACGCACACATGTACGCACTCATCTCCCCCACCCTCCCTCCCCCACGAGTCACAGAGAGTTCCAGCTGTTTTGAACATGACCATAAAAACAATGAAAACTATATGAGTCATTTAAGAGAACTGACACGACACATGTCAACGTAATCTTGGTCTTTTTACGCGATAAAGCAAATGATGTGTTTCAAAGCTTTCAGGGTTTTTCAATAATAGCAGAACTGACAGCAACTGCAGTTGAAGACGGGGAATATCGATACGCTCCCGTTGAAGACGATGTTGATGACGAAGATGATTTAAATTCCATTCGTTTTGACAAAGATAACCGGGAGATAATCGATCTGAAGGGCTAGCCAAGACAATCCTGCAAGACACTGTACAAGGAACGAGGACAGGCAGGCAGGAGAAGAGATGGGAGGACAGTATCCTAGAATGAACAGACCTGAGACTGAGCGACACCCTGAGAGAGACGAGAACAGAGAGAAATGGAGAGAACTGCTTGCAACGTTACTACTGGTGCACCCATGGCTATCAGTACTCCATTGAAGAAGAAAAAGAAGAAGAAGAAGAAAAAGAAGAAGAAGAAGAAGAAGAAACTACTGATGCACCTACGGCCATGAGTACTCCATAGAAGAAGAAGAAGAAGAAGAAGAGAAGAAGAAGAAGAAGAAGAAGAAGAAACTATTGGTGCACCTTCGGCCATGAGTATTTCATAGAAGAAGAAGAAGAAGAAGACGATGATGATGATGATGATGCTGACGATGAACAAATGTGCAGCGTTCGCAAAGTTCTGGAAACATGAGCATGCCATGCACACTACCGAAAACGGAGCATGGCTGCTTATCTGGGATGTTAATACACGGTCATTCACGTACAAATTCAGTGGTATAATAATACCGAATGAACACGCGAGTTATTGTCCACGAACGCAGAAGTAGAAAAAACGGAGCAGTGTTTTTTCTTTTGTTTTCCTTTTTTCTTATGGAGAAGGCGGTCCGTGCACAGACATATAGCGTGAACACATTCCTTGTGAACCAATTCTCTGGGGTGACAAAACGACGTCCGCGTGTGCAATATTTTCTGGTTATGAGCATGTGCCTTTTGTGCGCCTTGGTTGTTAGGACGGTCCTCTGTGGCCCTTTGGAAGTCTGCTTGAACACCTCTCTCTCTCTCTCTCTCTCTCTCTCTCTCGTGTGTGTGTGTGTGTGTGTGTGTGTGTGTGTGTGTGTGTGTGTGTGTCTGTGAATGAAATATGTGTATGTGCATGTATGACTGTAGGTATGAATGCACCCACGCATGCATGCATGTATGAATAAGCGCACATATGAGAGAGAGAACGAGCGAGAGAGAGAGAGAGAGCGAAGGGGGAGGGAGTGATGCTGTTACTGGAGAGGAGACAGCCAACGGTTGAATATTCATGCGCGACAAGGGACACATTTTGTCCATAAATATTTTGAGTAGCTGCGCTCTCAGAAATAATAACAATATATAACGGTGTGTGTGCGGGGTGGGTGGGGGAGTGGGGGTGGAGCGTGTAATTGTTGTATACTTGGATGTGACATAGAAGTCTTTTCGATTTTATGCCATTCGGAAGTTAATGTATTACAAAACAAAACAAAGTCTGTTAAAGACACAATGCGAGGGTTCACCCCCTCATAGGCCCACATCCACCCACACACAATCTCCCACCCATCTAACCCATCCTCCTCTGCACCACCTTCCAACCCCACACACCCCTCATCACCCTACACACACACGCACACCACCATCACCACACACCACGCAATCCGTGAGAAAGGCCAATCGGAACAGAGAGAGATAGATGGTCCGGCGGGGACTGAGGGCCGCTCGGGACACCAAGGATGTCCAGACAGGCGGTCCTGACCACAGGAAAGCTGTGCCATGTCTACAAGCACAGCGCACGCACGTCACAGCTATCTCAGTGTAGCTCTGACAAACGTAGCAGCTGTGAAACATAGCAGCTGTAAAGCGTGGAAGCAAAAGAGTCATGGCCGCCAAGAAGAAACCACGGTCGTCAGCA
>NC_134893.1:38437582-38462582 GCF_041734735.1 Babylonia areolata | reverse complement strand
TGCTGCTGATATTGGAGCAACTAAAGTGCACGAACTCACAGTATGTTAACATAAATCCTCCGTGCACATGCTCGCACACGATCGACCGGAATGGAGCACACCCACACACAACCGAGAACCCCTTTCAAGCACATCTTTGAGAGTGTCGGGCAGCACACATCCCTTTCCCCATCACCCCGTCCCCTCCGCGTACGTAACAGGGACAGTCAGCTGACAGAACACTTCCACTCTGACAAGGTTCTCCAGTTTTCTTCAGGTACACCACCTTCCTTTCCGCCTCAGTGAACAAAGACAAACAGAGATAAGTAAAAGCTTAACAGAACCTTTTCAAAGAAGGAATGAATGAACGTAAAAAGTCAATTGGTGAATAAATATTCTGATACAAATAAATGCAAATATACTTGAAGAAAGATCGAATGAATACGCAGAAAAGCGATAAGATAAAATAGATAAATAAAACAAATAATCTGTTTAAAAAAAAAAATGTTCGACCTGAAGCGCTGAGCAATATCTGCTTCCTCTTCTTCTTCTTCATTCTTGGGCTGCAACCCCCACGTTCCCTCGTATGTGCACAAGTGGGCCTTTATGTGTATGAGCGTTTTTGCCCCGCCATGTAGTTATAATGTTACATCCTTCACGCCAGTAGTACGGTCATTGTGACCAAACACGTTGACCCGGACAGCTGAAACTACACATGTTGAGTTTGACAGAAAAGATTTCGTTTATCTACATGATTTCTCCTAAGAAATTTAACATTTGCCACAATCTAACAGTTCATATCTGACTACTGGTTCAGGAGAAAAATGTTCTCTGGATCACCAGATAACTTTTTTTTTTTTTTTTTTTTTTTTCGAAATAAAAGATTTTGAGGAAGAAGACTACTTGACTGACTTCACATTCAATTCAAAAGGATGAAAATGAGAACAAAAACAAGCAGCAGCAGCAGCAGTAGAAGAAGAAGAAGAAGAAGCAGGAGAGGAGGAAGAGGTTAGTTACGTCACTGAAGGTGGCGTCACTGCGTTCGGACAAATCCATATACGCTACTCCACATCTGACAAGCTTATGCCTGACCAGCAGCGTAACCAAACGCGCTTCATCAGGCCTTAAGGGGAAAAAAAAAGGTAAGTAGACAGATATTGAAATAAAGTACAATGCGGAACAAAAAAATAAGAAGAAGAAGGTCTTGAAGAAGAAGAAGAAGAAGAAGAAGAAGAAGAAGAAGAAGAAGAAGAAGAAGAAGAAGAAGAAGAAGAAGAAACGATCCGCATAAAACCCCTTCAATCCCCACCTGGCTTTGCTCAATGGAAGATCAGCGCACCTATGTTTTTCAACCGCAGCGTTGCATGCATGTGCCGATTAATTAATCGCATTAGTTATTCGATATTCTCTTTCCTTTCCTGGCTACCTCCTCCCACATCAAACGACATTAACCCCATTCCCTTCAACATCCATGTATCTTCACCATCTTTCTCTCTCTCTCTCTCTCTCTCTCTCTCTCTCTCTCACACTCTACTGCTTTCTATGTCTCTGCCCAGGTCATCAACACACACACACACACACACACACACACACACACACACACACACACACACACACACACACACACACACAGAAGCATTAGTTCATAGCCCTATTTCTACATTCCTTTAATGTACTTTAGAACTGTGTTAATGGTTTCTGATGATTATTATCATTATTGAATTGTTACTGTTAAATGTTATTACATGTTAAGTATGCATTTTTGAGTACTTTTCTACCTTTTCCGTTTTTCTCGCCCACCCCTCCCTCCCGCCACCCTATTTTTATTTTCTTTTATTTTTTTTAAATCGTCTAATATCACTGATAGTGAAAAGACGCAAAACTAAAGAACGAACACACACACATACACACGCATGCACGCACACACATAAACACCTCATACATACATATACACATAATCGAAAGTTGCGCGCGCACGAACGTATCCACACACACACACACACACACACACACACACACACACACACACATCATGCCTATTACCGAACATTTCGTGCGCACATATTGGGACAATCGAAGTATTTATATACACCCATACTCACACTCACATACAGGCGTGTCACACGCACACATAAGCATGAGCGTATTTATACACACATAGGCACACACTTACAAACAAACAAAAAAAAGAAAAAAAAGACACTTACACGCTTGGGCTTTGCGCGCGCACACTTTGCCACAAACACACACACACGCGCGCGCGCGCACGCGCACGCATCTAAGCACACAGAAACACACACTTACACACGCGCGTGTGTGTTCACACGCACGCACGCACGCACACCCCCCCCCCCCCACACACACACACACACACACACACACACACACACGAGATGCAAATAAGTTCCTATACTGGGCAGCTGTATTCCAAGGGCGCTAACTCAAAAATAAACACGCTGTGCATTTGCAGACAGGGCGTGGGGGAAGTGGTGAGGGTAGGGTGGGAAGACAGAATTGGGATCTTTGTAAGGAGAGAGTGATTGGAAGGGGGTCGAGTTTGTTGTGCTTGCCATTGCATCAATAAAGCTCTGGCACCGGATATTATGGGAATACTAAGAAGAAGGATAAAGATAAATAAAACATTTAGAATGTTTTTTTGGTTTTTTTAAAGACGACAGAAAAAGATGGATACGGCAGTGGAAGCATGGAGAAATACGAACAGAAAAAGCAAACGAAAGAAGGGAACATAGGAGGAAGAGAAAAAAGAAAAACAGGAAAAAACAGTTCGAGGGTGGGAAAAGGAGGAGGAGGAGAAGCAGAAAAAGAATGTTGTGAAAAAAGCAAACGACGAAGACGAAAATGAAGAAGAAGAAGAAGAAAAAGTATGTTGATGATGACGATGACGAAGCAATCACTTCTTTCGGCTGGTTAGAAACACTTTACAAATTTGTTGCAAAATCTCAAAAGCGTCAGTCAAAACTGACGTGAAGGTTAAACGTTAGAGGAGGAGGAGGAGAAGAAGAAGGAGGAGGAGGAGGAGGCGGAAGAGGAGGAGACGAAAGGAGAAAAAGAAGGGGGTGGGGGGGGGGAAGTGGGGGGGAAGTGGGGGTATTATCAAAAGGAGAGGAAGAAGAAATGAGCAAGGAAGAAGAAGAAGAGGAAGGAGAAGACAGCCAGTTAACCAGCCATTTAACCACGATGGATAGCAAAGTCAGCTTGCAACGTGTAGCGTAATCAATCAAAATCTGCACAACGCGGCTGATGAAATGGGGGGAGGGAGGGGCTGGGGGTTGGGTGGGAGAGAGAGAGAGAGAGAGAGAGAGAGAGAGAGAGAGAGAGAGAGACAGAGAGAGAGAGAGAGAGAGAGACATAGATAGATTGATAGATAGATCAGAGAGAGACAGACAGAAACAGAGACAGGGACTGACAGACAGACAAGCATAGACATGTACAAACACACATCAGCACATCAATGTTTAACATTCCGTCACTGATAATGACGTCATGAAATGAGTCACGTGGTGGGCAGCTTGAACAGACATCAAGTGGCAAGGGATAGAAGCTCAGCACACTGGCTGGAGAAGTGCATACAGTGAACACTGGTTGCTGCTGACGAGGATGCTCGTCTGTGTAGGGCTGCTGCTTCACTGAGAGAAGTCTGGGCACATCAGCCAGGATGTCAGTCATCATTAATTTGTGGACTTCTAACTCTAGAGACTGACTGCGTTGTTTTTGTTCATTGAAACCAATTACACGACTGTTAAAACTGCATAGGAAGCACATTCTTGCATTACAAAATATATGCCACATTGATTATGTTTCAGCAAGGATTGGGACTGCGACAGACGAATCCGGGTATGACTGCGTATGGGAGATTCGGAATGAGCGGCGAGGATGTAATGCTACTGAAACGGAGCAGATTATGAGAAAGCAAATAAATAAATAAATAAATAAATAACAGATAACAAAGTTGTTGTTTTTCATCAAATAATCAAGGTTCAAAAGTCACAGGGTTAAGGGCAGGAGATGGGTGTGAGAGGTAAAGGGAGCGGGGTACAGGTGCGAACAGAGGTACATGAACAGCGGTGTAAATCTTTAAAATAACAGATCAAAATCACGAACAGACAGACAGTCAGACACACACACCTTTCCATCATTGTAAAAGTTGGTAACTTACTTTCCGAACCTGATAGTTCAAACGAAAGCACACTAAGAACGGATCTACATTTATGAAACCGCCAAATTTAATTGAACAAACACTTTCTTGTAAGCGATCTTTTTAGTGAGAAAACTAAAAGAATAAATATAAGTATTTGTATTAATGTTGAAATACATTTTCAAACCGTTTGTAGTAGAAATTGTCGGCGGTGTTAGGTTAATTTTCCAACTGAGAAGTTTGGAGGAGGGAGTAAAGGAACCGGTATTATTGAGGTGTTGGAAGTGAAATCTTCGATTATTTAAGCAATTCTTTAAAGTTTAATCAAGGAAACCAGTCAATGTTTTTGCTTGTGAATTAGGATATGGTATTTATAAAAGATTGAATGATGGTATTCTGACTTCGTAAAATTGCAAAGTATAAGTTAGATAATGTGGTCAAAGCGGACTTCATGATACGTGAGTCTCATTCTGTGGTTTGAGGTTTTGACACCTATGCGAATCCATGACAGAAGGAAAGTTTCAGAATTAAAAGACGTTTTGAAATATTCTCGAGAAAAAAAAATCTTTGAGATAAATATTCATTTTGATGTCTATAAACAAATTCCATTTCAATTATTCATCGTATTTGTAGATTTTTTGGTAATGTCAATTGTAAGGGTAGGACAGTGGTCATGTACTGACGAGACTGTGTGTAAATATGTTGTCCAGTGTTTGTGTATTAGAAACGTTGGTGAGAGTAAGAAAGAAAGGAAGAAGAAGAGGGGAAACCAAGGATGGAGAAAATAGAAAATAAACGTTACAAAACATGGACAGTTTCCTGGTAACCAAGAGAGAGAAGGAGAACATGTCTTGACAGAGACCAAGCTCGGAGCTGAAGACAGAAGATGCACGCCGACGGCTGGAGAGAGGAAGGAAGGAAGAAAGTAAAAGAAGACAGTGAGGAAAGAAAGAAGAGAACGAAGAACAACGATGGAACTGAAACTCTAAGAGCTTTGCGAAAAGTAGTGTGTGTGTGTGTGTGTGTGTGTGTGTGTGTGTGTGTGTGTGTGTGTGTGTGTGTGTGTGTGTGTGTGTGTAAATGTTGAGGCTGTCATTTCTTGGTGTGACTTTTCGCTGGGTCGAACACGTTTGACAGAGGAAGTAATCGAGTTTGTGTCTCTCTTTCTTCTTGTCTGTCGGTATTTCTTTACAGACTGACGTTATATATTTCATATACCTTGTATCATGCCATTTTCATAATATTACGGTATTTTTATACCTCTTTATAAAGGGCCGTGGCCTATATTCGAATAAACCATATATCTTTCCTCGCTTTCTCCTTCTCCCTCCCCCGTCTCTCTCCCTCCCCCTCTCTCCACTCCCTTCCCATTACCGCGATCAACTCCTAGAGACATGTCACTGTCTCTCCTCTGTCTCCCCATTTACACGATCAGCATCCACGGCCTCCCTTCCCCGCCTCTGTCTTCTGCCCTACGATTGACACGATCATCACTTTGAAACGCGTATGTGTTCTCACGCACCTTCTGAAAACTTTCTGCCGTGCTATCCATCATGCTGGGCGGCATCACTATCTGCAATGGTATCAGACGTTCCACGTAAAACCTGATGGCATTCCGCCCACTTCCTTCGACGGTCGTAGAAATAAACCACTCATCGTACTGGTGGGAATTACGCTTTCACCTGTGTTTGTCTTTCTCGCCTCTGTGTGTGTGTGTGTGTGTGTGTGTGTGTGTGTGTGTGTGTGTCCGTGTGCGTGTGTGCGTGCGTGCGTGCGTGCGTGCGTTCGTGTGTGCGCGTGTAGTGTGTATGTGTGTGCGTGTGTTTGCCCGTGTGTGCGTGCATGTGTGTTCATCCGCGCAAATGTAATTTCCTGCAAAGTACAGTAATTAACATTTCTCCCCTCCAGCCCAGCATTTCTTTTCTCGAAAATAAATTGCTTGAAATATCTGAAGTGTAGCTTTAAGACATATTGCTGCGTCATGGATATTTGTTATATAAGAAATCATCTGAAAAAAATCACAAGCTTTCCGCCTTGCGGGGGGCAGGGGAAGTAATTAGAAATGAAATCTGTGTACAATTTTTCTGAAGCACTCACTATCACGGCAGAACGACCATCCTGTTATGAACAAAACATCACAATAGCCTATTGTCCGTTTTGTTGTCGTTGCTTTTTCAAAAGTTAAGTCCAATCAAATATTTCACCTGGTCTCTGTAATACTTTGCCATTTCGTGATTTTTAAAAGAAAAGAACCTTCAGCCTTTTGGCGAAAACAAGATCGTACGTGATTTCATTTTCACTGACAATTTTCTCTATGCCAAATTGGCAGATCATATATGTTACATAAATAGCACATTATTGAATAAGACTGAATAACACGGTCTGTCTCGTGTTTCGTAACATAACATGGTCAAAAGTGGATAACAACTCACATTAAAACTGGACGATCAGACTCGTGGGCAACTACGAAATCCGAACGACAAAAGAACAGAATCGTATGCGGATGTCAAAAAAGCAAAACAAAAACACCACCAACAACAACAACAACAAAACCAAAAACAAACAAACAAAAAAACAACAACAAAAAACACGTCGAGCCATGCAATTTCTCTCTAGTTCATTAAAGTGAATCAAGGGGATATGTGCAAAGGCTCCATCGTGGCCCTGAGACTTTGTGCCTGGGTCACACGGTGAAGGTCACATTGGAGACATGTCTGTCTCTGAGTCACGTCCTGGCACCGATGCAATCTTGTCTGCAGGAATCGATGCTGACAAGGCGGAGAGAGAGTGGGGGCAGAGGGGAGGGGCGGAAGGAAAGGAGAGAGGCTGATAGAGAGAGAGAGAGAGAGAGAGGAGAGAGAGAGAGAGAGAGAGAGTGAGAGACAGATAGACAGACAGAAAGTGAATATCATTCAGTCTGAACTTGCTCACTAATCTAAAACCGCACTTTCAACTTCAGGATCAGACGTATACCCCAGTCACATATTTCTGTGGGTCATTAAGAAGAAGAAGGTGATGATGATGACAATGATAATGGATGATGGATGATTGAATGATGATGATGATAATGATGATGATGATGACGACGACGATGATGATGATAATGAGCAGGATGAATTCGAAGATGGGAAAGGAACAAAGATAGTGAGAAGCTGAGAAAATAACTGTTGCGAAAAGAAGAGGAAGAGGAGGAGAAGGAGCAGCAGGAGCAGAAAAAAAAACAACTAGAAGAAACAGCAGACGAAGCAGAAGACGAAGAAGAAGATTTACTGACCGACCCCATCAGCACCTGATCAAGCCAACAGCAACAGCAGACGAAGCAGACCCGGGGGTTGGGGGTGGGGTGGGTGTGTGGGGGAAGGGGGGGGGGGGGAGGGTAAGGCTGTGGTTATGGGACCGAAAGGGTTAATTACAGCTGTCTGACATCGCGGTGCTCTGTGTCCTGCACACCCCTTTAGCACTGATCGTCCCAGACGTACTGAAGAGATTTCACTGTCCTGAACTGGTCAGATATTTAATTGTCTTTTTTTTTTTCTTTTCTTAAATGACTTATCCATGGAAGCTCTCGATTTCCGTTCATTGTGACAACTGTGGGCATCATTGAAATCCTTCTGAGAAGTGTCATCTTCATCTGTGGAGTGATTACAGTACTGCAGTCTACATTTATAAATATGCATTGCATGACTGTCTGTCAAAGTTTTAGCAGCCATATTGTTTATATTCGAAACAATGAAAGCTTAAATGCTTTCGGATGTGTAAATAAATTATCTGAATACAGACTGCGTTGAAACAGCAGAAGAAAATTGTCTTCTTGAATAGTAATGCTCTGCGAGTGACTTGTTTTCATTTCACGGTCGCTAACCAGACCAAAAACATAAACAACGCTGATTAAATTTCATGATCTGTTTGTATGCTGTGTTTGTATCGCTGTCCCAGCTTATAGTTCTGGTCTCTGAGGCATCCTCAGTAAAACGGCTGGTAAGCGACTTTATCTGATCTGTCTGAAACAAAAGATTCCAAGATATTTAATCCTTTTGCCCCTTTTGGGTTGTGGAGTATACAATAACAATACATACTCATTGACTCACAACTTCAGTCCAACGATGTCTACGAAACACGCAAAAACGCACACCAACGCACGCACACACACACACGCGCTAATGATGATGATATGCAACGAAACAAATCAAACTTAAACATACTGACAAGTATGTTTTAGATGAAACAAAACTTACACACCCTTTCCACGTTTTATGAATTTACTTTGATTAAGTTGTGTTTTCTTCCCAGCACTGAATAAATTGCATAAACCGAACATTGGCATATGTGATTTATATTCATATGGTATCAACTAATTTCGAATTGCAGTATTTTGGGACATTCTAAAACAAAATGAAATTCATCCCCCAACAGTACCCATATTACATTCCTTGCAAATTGTTTTTCTCTGTTTTCGGTCTTCTCTTCTTCCTATTTCCATCTGCAGAAAAGAAAGAAAGAAACAAACAAAAACAACTAAGTCTTCTCACACATCCTAAGTTTACTTCTTCATGTGCAAGAATATAAATACTTATCTACATCATTTTCCCGTCGTTTTCAAAATGTTTATCATCTCTTGAAACTGAAAAAGTGCAAACATATATTACGTCCTTGTCATTCTGTCATTTTTCTTCTGTGCAGTCACAAAGACAGCGTGATCAAAACTATGTGCTCTCTCAGACAGTCAGAACAAGAGAAGGGAGCTTTACAACAAAACTGTCCGGTAGGGAGATTTATACACGGGGTATAGATATTACTGTGACACTCACAGGAAGATTGTGGCTAGACCTTAAGATGGACAGCGACGGGGCGACGCAAAATGTATATAAAAGAGTAAAAGGTAACAATAGTTTATCTTAAGAACACGCTGGAAACAGAGAAATATTCAAATTTTACACACATTGGAGATGTCACACAACTCATGCTCTAGTTCCTACTTAACACGATCGTTGATGGTTTTATCCTCAATACTGTTTCCCGGCTTAGTTGCGCACTATATTTTCCTGCTCTCGTATCACCCCCCCCCCCCCCCCCCCCCAAGCCCCCAACCCACTTTCCCCAAAAAGGTTTTTATACGGGCTTTAGATACATTGCCAGACAGTGCAGTGAAAGATGCCAGTGTCGAAGCTTCGAAAAACAAGTCTGGACGCCTTTCATCACCATGGTGAACAAATTGTATGGAATTACAGGGTGGTGGTATGGACACTCAGAGATTGGCTAATCATTGTCTGGGGTTTTCAGTCTGTTCAAAAGCAAGAGAGGCCCAGGGGGCGGGGGAGGAGACAGACAGACAGACAGACACAGACAGACAGAGAGAGAGAGAGAGAGAGGGGGGGTATAGGCGAAGGTATGCGCGCGTGGGTGTGTTGCACGTCAACAGTCCAGCTCTGAGTTGGTTTGGGAAAATCAAACTTTTGCACACGTTAATGCACTTTCGTCAATAAGCATGGTGTGTGGTCCAAAATGACAGTGTAAAAACGGTCAGACATGTGAACGTCATGTCTTAGAAATGAATGAACATGGGGATACAACCCAAGAAAGCAGGAGAAGAAGAAGGAGAAGAGGAAGAAAAAGAAGAAGCAAGGGTTGTGGTGGTAGTGGTGGAGGAGGAGGAGATGAGGAGGAGGAAGAGGAGGAGGAGAAGAATTTTGCGTACTGGTGTATGCAAACATACCTGAGGATATTTTCATCATAGGTGACAAAAATATAATGTTTTAAGTTGAAATTGAAGCAAAAATTAAATGTTTCTGCCCACACATATTAGAACAAATGAATCTGGTGAGGATGATTATGTTTCCAGTTTACAACCCGCCTATAGATTTGTCATCTTATCATACTGAGATAGTACAATCGAGTATTATCCCCAACCCATCATTATGAACAGTTTTCAGTTTCAGTTTCAGTTGCTCAAGGAGGCGTCACTGCGCTCGGACAAACCATATACGCTACACCACATCTGCCAAGCAGATGCCTGACCAGCAGCGTAACCCATCGCGCTTAGTCAGGCCTTGAGAAAAAAAAAAAAAAAAAAAAAAAAAAAAAAAAAAAAAGGGGGGGGGGGAATAAATAATAGATAAGCTTACATAAATAAATAAATAAATAATAATTATAATATAGAAAAAGGTAGTAGTAATAATAATAGTAATACTAATAAAATGATAATAATAAAAAATAAATAAATAAATAAATAAGACAACAATGGTGATAATTAAGCGAATGAATGTAAAATATGACGACACACATTCACACATACACCCACACATGCATAACAGAAATTATGAACAGTCTCTCTGCAGTCACGCAGAAAGCGCAATCAGAATCGTGTACATTCTCAGACACGGAGCATTTTTTTTATGACGAACTGTCCGGAGGGAGACTTTCTCGTGGAGAACAAATATCAGCGGCACACCGCCAGGACGGTAGTGGCCGAACCTGAAGATAGACAGTGAAAGATGCCAGTTTCAAAGCTTTGGGAAACAAGACTGGACGCCTTTCATTACCCTGGTGAATATGCTGTATGGGATTACTGGGCGGTAGTATGGACACTCAAAGAGATTGGCAGATTTTGTCTGAGGTCTTCTGTGTATACCAGAGAGAGAGAGAGAGAGAGAGAGAGAGAGAGAGAGAGAGCTCGGAACTCGAAAATGTTTTGATTAATACAGGCCATTGCCCAAATCAAATACACGCGAAATGATGAAAACTTGACATACTTACAAGAACACACTGGTGAATAACAATAAAAACAACAACAAAAAAACACACACACACACACACACAACACGTAGATCTGGTTACCTCATTGTTTGAGATAATTTTTTCTTTCTTAATTTTATGGCATATATACTGTATTTCAGATAGATGTTGATAGATAGAGAGACAGAGAGAGAGAGAGAGAGAGAGAAAGAGAGAGAGAGAGAGAGAGAGAGAGAGAGAGAGAGGTTGGAGAGAAGGGGTGTGCGCAAGTTGGCGTCTGCATTTGAATATTTTTTACAACGTTTGAGCAAATCCGTATCTTGTTCATAAAGTTAATGCACTGAGTGATAATATGAGTCACTAGAATTTTTTTTGCCCTGTCAAACGTGAAAAGAATAACGTGAAACAAACAAAGTGTGTTTCTTCAACAATGGCGACAAAAACTGTTCCGGTTTTCCACTCGTTCAACCTCTCGTCACGTTTTTATATGGTAATCATATGGTCATTTATATGGTAATCATATGGTAATTCATATGGTAATCATAAACAGGCGGCCAAAAGAGATCACCATTCGGGAGGAAAACAGGCTATGCAATATATGTGATATGTCTACAATCTGTAATGAATTTCACATTTCAACATCCAAAGTATGTTGTTTTATAGATAGAAATCTGTCTATATTCGTTAATGATTTCTGCCACGCACGTCTATCAAAATTTTTGTTGACTGATGTATTCTGTTCCACATGTTCTGCACTGTCAATGTATTTCAAAATACAATTTATATGCTTGTTAACATTGTTTCTAGCACAGCACACGATGTTTTTTTGTATCTTATACCGATAAATTCTTCCTGAATGTACTAAATGTTTCACTCTTCCTTCATACTCCAAAAAAAGGGCGAAGGGAACGAACCCCATCAAGGATTTATTTATGCCAGCATTTAAACGCGTGCGCGTATGTGTGTGTGTGTGTGTGTGTGTGTGTGTGTGTGTGTGTGTGTGTGTGTGCGAGAGAGAGAGAGAGAGAGTGTGTTCATGAGAGAGAGACAGAGACAGACAAAGAGAGAGAGAGAGAGTGTGTGTGTTCATGAGTGTGTGAGCAGATGTAATGTATGGGTACATGAGCGCAGGATTGTATATACAAAGTGACTGTCAGCGAGTGAGAGCTCTCATTCTACATGTGCGCATGTAATAATTTTCAAAGAACGTGTACTGTCGATTGAATTACTGGAGGGAACAGGACCACCATCACAGTGAAAGCAGCATGCGCACTGTGTACAAACGCACACAGCTACGAACCCCCCGTTGTGTATATAGCCGACCAGGCTCCTACAACGTAATATATGAATGTAAAAGAAAAAAATATATACAAATTACATCAAGAAAAACAAAATACCTAACTAATTTGATGGTGCACACGAAACACACACACACACACACACACACACACACACACACACACACACACACACACACACACACACAGTGGGGAACAAACAGAAAAAGAGACAGCCAGCCAGACAGACACAGAGATCAGCAGCAGCTCCGGTGTTACACAACGGTCCACCCCCCTACCCTCCTCTGATCCCCCCCGACAGGCAGCAGTCTGCACGGTCCTTCCAGAAACTCATCGATAGTCCAGCAGTGGCGATTGCCAAAGTGCCCCCCTCACCAATTCAATCCCGCTCTGACACGCCAAAGCACAACACATACTGCAGTTGAAAAATGACTAAGCCCATCTTGTGTAAGAGCCTGCTTACCAAAATGGCTAAACCCGCTACAAGCATGGTGGTATATACATCAAAGAAGAAGGAGAAACGGGAGGAGAAGGAAAAACGGTCGCAGGAGCAGAAAAAGCAGCCTAATTTATCATCTTATGAGCCTTCTCGTCGGCGCTTTCCAAATGCCAGCCCCTGCATGTAAGTGACCCGAAAACTGAAGCCAACATCGCGCTCGCATCACTCCGATTCACCGTGTTTGTGATGTACCGCTTTGTTGGCATTCGTGTGCGCGAGCAATATGTCAGTGAGCGAGCAATGCTTATCCGTTTGTAACGCACGCGTGCGCGCGCGGGCACACACACACCCACAAAAAGATATATTTTATTCGTTATGTTATCTGTCTGTACAGGTGTTTTCTCTTTTGTTTTTGTTTTTTGTTTTTTTCAAACAGAAACTGATTAGAGATAATTTCTATATTCCTACTTGTTTAGATTTTTTTTTCTTTCATCGTCATCACTTGTTCAGGTATGTTTCTGGAATGTGTCGCACACTCTGTTGCACACTCTGCTGGGGGATGCTTTGCATATCCCTGTATCAATCATGGACTTTGTCTTAGTTCTCTATACAACGACTGAGATTCTAATATACATTCATAACTGAACAATCCGGATTGGACATCATGCCTCCTTAGCACAAGGATTAGCTTCAGTTCATAAACTTCCATATGTATCAGGCATGGAGATTATATCTAGCATCACGATCGCCCAAAGGCGTTCATCGTGTATTTATTTATAGGCATTGTTTTGGATTATCCACAAAGCCCCCGAGCTCGTTCGTAAGGAAAAAAAGATGTGTCAATAACAACAACATTCTTCTTGGGTTTATCCAAGAGAGAGAGAGAGAGAGAGAGAGAGAGAGAGAGAGAGAGAGAGAGAGAGAGAGAGAGAGAGAGAGAGAGAGAGAGAGAGAGAGAGATTCATGTACAGACACACCGAGTTTTCGGCGATATCTTAAAAAAACAACAACAAAAAACACCGTGAGGCCAAATGAAATAGGGGTGCAATTTCTATTGCACGACACCGGTCACTCGATCTGTCAAACTTATCTAACCGCGGCGCATCTTCCTGAAGGGACCGGAAATGAAGTGCGGAATGATACACTCTTTGAATCTCAGATGCGTGCGCAGTGCCCTCAATTCCGAGGTCGTCATTGTGACCTCCTGCGAGAAAATGAGTCTAACGTCACGTTATTCATTTCTTTTCCCTTCCATTTTCTTCATTTCCATTATTTATCCCTTTTCTTTTTTAAATAGTTGTTTTCAGATGTTTACATTTTCTTAAAATATTCAATAATCTGTGCAACAGTGAGTTGTAAAAGGCATTTTTCATTGCTTGTGTACACTTTCTAGCCTTCATGAAGTTTAAAATTTTGTGATAAACGTTTTGGCATCTTGACAACTATCTAAACTGGCTTAGCAATTCTGGTATATCTTATTTGACTCAACATTTGTTGAGAAAACACCTGTCTCTTGACACTCGTCAAAGACGTTCTGATGTAAACAACCCAGTTCTGACAAATGGACCAAACATTGCAGTGGCCAAAGATACTGTGTGTTCCAAAGGAATATTCAGATAGTATGTGACTCGAGAGACAATAATCGTTTTTCAGCATCAATATTCCACCAAGTCATAGCAATCAGTATTATTTATCCTCTCTTCACTAAACACAAAATGATGCAAACTAATGTTTCGTCGAAATAGGTCTGCCTCCAGTAACGTTTTGACGCTAAAATTTTAAATATGAAAAGACGGAAATCAGGCAAACAATAGACACAGGAGCAGGGGAAAAGAAATGGGGGAAAAGAGTGGTCACAACAGCAAGATATTCCAGAAATTCGCAAAAGCAATTTTTACCACCTAAGTGTGTGGTTGTTTTTTTTTTTATTGGTCGATATGGATACTTATATTGCGCCTATCCTCGGTCGGAGACCAAGCTCTAAGCACTTTACAAACACAGGGTCATTTACACTACAGGCTGCCTACCTGGGTAGAGCCGACTGACGGCTGCCATTGGGCGCTCATCATTCGTTTCCTGTGTCGTTCAATATGTAACATTTAACCATTTAACATTTTACGTGAATGACCGTTTTTGTTTATTAACCCCACCATGTAGGCTGCCATACTCAGTTTTCGGGGGTGTGCATGCTGGGTATGTTCTTGTTTCCATAACCCACCGAACGCTGACATGGATTACAGGATCTTTAACGTGCGTATTTGATCTTCTGCGTGCGTATACACACGAAGTGGGTTCAGGCACCGGTAGGTCTGCACATATGTTGACCTGGGAGATCGGAAAAATCAGGCGCCACCGAGATTCGAACCCCGGACCCTCAGATTGAAAGTCCAACGCTTTAACCATTCGGCTGTTGCGCCCGTCGTTTTTCATTTTTAATGGAATCAACAGCTAAGTTAACGCGTCAACGCGTTTTCGGTCCTAAACATGCGGTCGAGAACGTTGGTACCACTACGTTATAAGCAAATGAGCTGTTCAGCAGTGCAATGCATCTTTTAGAACCGAAGAAAATGAAACACCTAATCGTACATCGACAAGTAAGGGAGTTCCACGGGACATTTCAACACAGATTTTGAGCAAACAGCACAGACAGTATCAGCAAAATGAAAATCAGGACTCCAAACTCCAGACGGGTTTTCGTTTCATAATGCTGTGTCAGGTGATTGTTGTGGAGCTGTGGCACAACTCGGTGAACAGATTCCATTACGAGTTAGCCAACTCAAACGTAGGTGGTTACAGGCAGATACACAGGGAGACTGACTGATTGATATATCAGCACAAAAACACACAAACAAACAAAAACCCAACAACAAAAAACAAAACAACTAAGCACACACACACACACACACACACACACACACACACACACACACACACACACACACATGCGCGCGCACGCACGCACTTACATACACACCAAAACAAAAACAACTAAAACAAACAGACACGGCAGATACAACTAGAGAGACAGACACACAGATAGAGACTGAGCGTCGTATAGAAATATAGCAGGTAAAATATACAATACAGCCGGCCACACTTACATTTTCTCCTGCTCCCCTCAGTGTACACTCCCATCACCTCACCCACCCCTCCAGTCACCACAAAGTCCTCTCCATTCTCAATCAAATAGATTTTTCTCTTGTCATCGTCAAGTTTCCTTTTTAGTGACTGGGTTCTTGACAGATGGCCTTTGGGGTCAGCTTAGCTGGGGAAAGAAATCCCCTCTGCTCTCTCGTTCTGATGTTAGCGAAGGGAACAGAGCGAGAGTGAGAACCAGAGTGAGAGAGAGAGAGAGAGAGAGAGAGAGAGAGAGAGAGAGAGAGAGAGAGAGAGAGAGAGAGAGAGAACGAACGAACGAACGAACGAACGAACGAACGAACGAATGAATCTTTTTTTAATGAGTGAAGTGAAATAAGCATGCACATGCCTTATTTTTACATCCAGCCCTCAGGGCAAAGAGAAAAGAAATCAATAGAGAGACAGAGACAGAGAGACAGACAGACAGAGACAGACAGAGGTTGAGACAGACAGAGGTTGAGACAGACAGACAGATAGACTCTGAGACAGAGACAGAGACAGAGAGAGAGAGGGGGGGGGAGAGGGAGAGAGAGAAACAGACAGACAGACAGGTAAGACAAAATAGTCATAGAGGACCATTAAATAAAGAGCCGGATACAAGTCCAAACACTCACTCTCACAACTGGCCCACCGCCAGTTTCTCCATTCACCCTCCCAGCAACCAACCACCGAAGTCCCCCCATCCCTGCCTCCCTCATCTCCCATCGCTAACCCCCACCTATTCCTCTACCCTTTTACTGATGCTCACAAGTGCGTCGGGCAGGGAGGCAAATCAATCCGTCCCATCCTCCCCCCCCCCAACCCCGTCCCCCAACTAACTAATTGTGTCAGCATCTGGCCAGTGTTTCCTGCCCGATATCAGCCCCTCTGATGGAGACAGGGGGCCTGAATCACTTCCTCTCTCTGGTCCGCTTGTCTGTCTGGTCATGCAAGCACGAGATACTGTCTCTGACATTTTGCTAAGTTGTTTTCTTTCTTGTTTTAGTTTTTTGTTGGGATCAACAGTTATTAATCCCATGAGGATTTTTGTTTCTATGAAACATCAGGCCTACAAGTTCATGGTCAGTTGCGCTTCAGTAAAATAATCTCCCTCCAATGACTTATTCTGGCATAAGGCCTCTGTTGATAAAGTATTGAGTATGGTTACTCATTATTACATTAATGTAATGGTGACAATTATATGAGTGTTTCATGGTGATAATTAAATCGTTATCATCATAAACAGAAGTGGCAATGATTATCAACATAATTCATTACGAGATGAAAATAAAGATTCCGCAATTATTACTGCCAGTGATAAACCACAAGAGAAGAACACCGTTCGTACCCACTGCCTGAACCATCTCGTGTTGCCTGAGGATGAGCAGCGAAGGAATATCTCCACTGAAGTGGCGCGAATAATGGGGCATCGATACAGATGATGAAGTCGAGGATGATGACAATGAGAGAGATAATGTGCATATGTATTTTGTCTTCTCTACATGAGTGACAGATCACAGACCATCGCACGGCTTGGCTCTATATAGCTACTGGTTGCGGCAACTCAACACACCATGCTGCATCAGGTCAGGAAAAATGACTGAATGCATGCATGGAAGGTAAAGAAAAATTATTGTAAAAGGGATGATTAGTTTCTGTTGCGGAGAATGACCGGCTGGAGGGGGCGGGGGGGGGGGGTGGGGGGTTAGGTGGTTGTGCAGACATATGTAGGTGTGGGGAGGAAGGGACTGAGCCTCGTCTTTCAGCTTTTTTCACGACTTACAGCAGAAGCTGATAACAGCCAAAATGACTAGACATGCATGACAAGCAGAAATATGAGACAAGGGAAAAGAAAAAAGAAACAGAGAAGAAAATAATAATTAGTAGTTGAAAATGGCAAAAAATAGGAAAGGTAGAAATAAAAATATTTTCAAAAGAAAGAAAAACGAAAACGGGCAGAGAGAAAGCGTAGAGAGAAAGAAGTGAAGGAAAAGAAAAAAAGGAAAACCCAGAGAGAGAGAGAGCGAGAGAGAGAGAGAGGTGAGACAGAGCCAGAGACAGAGAGAGACACAGAGAGAGTGGGAGTGAGAGATCTAGACAGATGGACAGACAGATAGGACAAACAGATAGATGAACATTAAACATTCAGCCAGACAGAAACCCAAACTCCCACTTTCTCATATGTATCAACCCCTCTCCGCTAACACTAACAACCATCCTCGCAAACTCCCCCCTCAGTATGTGCCCCTCCTCTTTGCCAGTCCTTCACTCAAACGCTGACCTGATGCGAACAAGGGCGTCGGGGAGGGAGGCAAATTAATCTGATCCTTCCTGCCTGCCTGACTAATTGCATCAGCATCCGGCCAGTGTACCCCTGTGATGGAGACAGTCAGCTTGGATCACTGTCCGTCCCAGGTCCTCTAGTCCGCTCAGTCATGCCAATGCAAGTCTCCCCCCCCCCCCAGCCCCCTCTTTTTTTTTCTTTACCCACGTGGGAAATTTCATGACCGAGAGGCATCAACTTTCAAAGTGAAGGGACAGTCAAACGGAAGTCCCAAACGTCCTGCGAACTGTCGATGTTCTTGTACAACACAGCAACGTTTTCATTATTAAGTAACTGTTTATCAAGTTCTATCAACGTATACTGTGGTGCGGAGAGAGAAAGATAGGGTGGTGTTGGACACACACACACACACACGCGCGCGCGCGCATAGATAAAAACGAACATTAAACAATCAGACGGAGAGTATCGTAAACATCATCTCAGCTTTTTCAAGTCTGGCCTTAAAACCCACCTCTTCTCATAATAGCCTCCCTTCCCTGCCTTTTCCTTGTCTTCAGTTTTTCCAGATTTAGAGTTATGCATGCGTGTGAATGACTGGTGCGAAAGCGCTTTTATTTGTCTCTGCACAAGATTCAGCGCTATATAAATATAAAAATATAATTCACTCAACCTACCTGAACTCCCAGTATACCCTCTCCTCCCCCTCCACAGCTTCTCCAACCCTCCCACCTCGTCATACCCTCGTTCTGCCCTCAAGTGGCCGAGGATTGGTGGTTCATCTTTTTTTCCATGTAAATAAAACTGACCAGAAGTTCACGACGTACAGAAAGACTGGGTGATCTTGGCGGTAAAACAATATCACGCAGAAAGAAGAAAGAAGAGCAGGAAATAATGAAAATGAAATAAACCAGGATCCAACAAGAAAGAAAGAAAAAACCCCGAAAGATACAGAAAATACAAATAAAAGGAAAAAAAACAGGGAAGGGTGAATAAAGAAAGGAAAAAAGAAAGATAGGGCTGAGACAAGAGAAAGATACACACACATCGAGAAATCAGATACGAATTTTCAGAGCTTACAGACACAGAGAAGCGTATAGATGCAGATGAACATTAAACAACCAGCCAGATAGAATCAGAAACATTTTCTTTCTCTCACTCCCACACCCTCAGCATCCCCACTCCTTCCCCTCCACGTCTTCTCTCCCCTTCCCAGCTCCTGTTCTCCCACCCCACCCACCCCCAACCCGTGCCCTCCACCCGCCCTGATGAACACGATGAAGTTGGTGGGACGAGGAGAGTCGATGGGACGGCCAAGTGAATCAATCCGTGTGATCCCTCTAATTGTTAAGCATCTGGCCAATGTTCGCTCACCGCCTGTGTGACTGGGCCTGATATCGGCCCTGTGATCAGGGCAGAATGCCTGGATCCCTGTCTGAACTTGGTCTTCATGTCTATACAAATTGTCTATTCTACCCCCCCGCCCCCTCCGCTCCCTTGGCTCAAATGTGTTTGTATCTAAGTGGCATGCACTTTGCTTTTACCTTCAAAGATTTTTGTTTCTGACAGGCACGAGAATTTATTTCTGTAATCAGCGATGGAGTTTCGCTTCCAAGAGACATCAATAATTTTTTTAAGCCCGGAGAAATTTGTTTCTGTGAGACTTGAGCTCTCCACGTTTAGAGTCAGTTCATTATAAGTCTCCAACCTCCTAACATATTTCAGCACGATGTCCTCATTTTTTCTCAAACAGTTTGCTGTCATCACTATTACGATTATTGTTTAGCCAAGAGATGCAGGAAAATGTTCCATTGTTATCACCAGTAGTAAAATCACAAAAGGCAGAGAGACAGAGACAATAACAGAAAGTCAGATACATAGACTAACACAAATGACCATTTACTTTAGACAACAACGTGGACAGCATCCCATCTCTCTTTTGCAAACTTCCCTGGTATTTCTCGCACCTTTTCTTTCACTTCCTCCTGCCCCTTCACCACGCACTCCTTTCACCTCAACACATTTGGTTCAAACGCCTCAATATGAATGGAAGAAAATCAATGTGCCACGCTTCTGATCCTTTTTGCCTAGCTAATTTTACAAGCACCTGGCCAGTGTTCGTTCGTCAGTGTGATCATGATACAGAGTGTCACCCCGGTACAAAATGTCACGAGGTAACAAAATAATACAGAATGTCACCAAGGTACAGACTGTCACCACGGAACAGAATGATACATGGGGCAGAATGCCGGCAACTCGGTACAGAATATCACCATGGAAAAGAATGGCACCATGGAAAATAATTGTACATGGGACAGAATGTCTGTCACTCGGTACAGAATGTCACCATGGAAAAGAATGGTACGTGGGACAGAATGTCACTCGGTACAGAATGGTACAGATTGTCACCACGGTATGGAATGTCACCATGGTACATAATTTCACCACAGAAAAGAATGGTACACGGGACAGAATGTCACTCGGTACGTAATGGTAGATGTCACCACGGTATGGAATGTCACCATGGTACATAATTTCACCACAGAACAGAATGGTACACGGGACAGAATGTCACTCGGTACAGAATGTCACCATGGTACAGAATGTCACCACAGAACAGAATGGTACACGGGACAGAATGTCACTCTGTACAGAATGTCACCATGGTACAGAATGTCAGCACAGAACAGAATGGTACACGGGACAGAATGTCACTCGGTACAGAATGTCACCATGGTACAGAATATCACCGTGGAACAGAATGATACATGGGACAGCATGTCACCACGGAACAGAATTATACACAGGATATAGTGTCACCCAGATACAGAATGGTACAGAATGTCACCCCGGTACCTGGGAGACAATTAGTACCCGCAGGTATGATATTCATCTCCACTATAGGTCTGGTTCATCACTTATTTGTGATACATGTATATAATGTGAAGCAAAGAGATGTGCCTACACATAAAGTCTGCTTTTGCTTTTTGATTCTCAAATATGGCTATGCATTATGAGTAATTTGTGTCCAATGTCTCAGAAATATGATACGATCCTGCAGCTTCTTGAATGCCAAATCGAAACACTCTAAAACGATAGCATGAAAATCAGGAAAATGCCAGAAGACAATTATAAAAAGAGAAAAGGCAAGTTCCAAATGATGTTTTTGCGCAATCGTCCTTTGGTGGCAAGATTTGTTGTTCAGCAAAGACAAGAAAAGAAACTTTTGCACTCAAATTGAAAATAAAATCAGAGATAAGGGGCTAAAGCCGTATTTTGCGAACTGCAAAACAACAACAAACAAACAAACAAACAAAAACAACAACAAACCATCAGGCCGCTGTTCTCCTGAAGGCTATCAAACAGAAAGTTCTGCTGAATTCACAAAGCAGAAATGGTTCGCACGTTTTCTGATGCTGTAACGAACGGTGGTGGGTAAATATAATATACATGAACAAGATATGTGTGGGTGAGAAAACGTACTTAAATAACGTGTCAGTTCTTAAAACGATCTCGTGACTGACTGTTCACTTTGACAGCAAGGTCAGGCTGAACTGAATGGACACTCAGGCGAAGAAAAAACGGTGCGTTTTCTTTCCCTCTCCTCCAATCTTATATGAAGACACAGAAATCACATACAGTAAGGTGTAAAGCATACATTCCAGTGAACATTGCAGTTCCTATTGTGGCATTGGGAATGCTAGTTTATTTTCGAAATTCATCTGCCAGTGAGAAAGATACGCCCTATTGGAAAAATGGGTAGAGGACAGAAAAGGAAGCAATCAAGCGCAAGCGCGCCCACACACACACACACACACACACACACACACACACACACACACAGAGTGAGGGACAGGGATGGGGTGGAGAGGAGAGAGAGAGAGAGAGTGAGGGACAGAGACGGGGTGGAGAGGAGAGAGAGAGTCAACCAGATAGTATAAAAAGACATCATCCTGATTGATGAGACAGATTAAAAAAAAAAGAAGCAACAAGACATAGATGGACATTTAAGCAATCAGCCAAACAGAACTAGAAGTCCAATCTCCTGTTTCCACTAAACCCCCGTCCCCCACCCCCTCCCCTCCTCATCCCACCCACCCTCCCACTGACGTTCGCTATAGAGAGGGCAGGAAGGGGGAGGGGGTAAATCAATCCCTCTGTCTCACTAATTGTATAAGCATCTGGCCAGTGTTCACTCGCCAGTTTGGCTACGACCTGATGTTCAACCCGCCTGATCACTTTCTGTCCTGGTCCTCCTGTCCGCTTTGTTACCGCAGCCACCCTCCCCCTCCCACCCCCCCTCACCCCGGCCCTCCCTCCACACACACATACAATCCCCCCTCTCCCTGTTTTAGACATCATGTGGACTTTTGTTTCTACCCTCCACCCCACCCCCCACGCCTCCAACCCCCTCCTTTTTCTTCTTAACCTTATGGGGATTACTGTTACTTAGAGAAATCTGCTCTCGAAGTCCTGCCTCAGTCTAGCATTGATTATGCCCCCCCCCACCCCCCCTCCCCCCTCACCCCACATCCTAGGATCTGTTGATGCTACATCCACCTCTTTACTAAGTGATTAATTGTTTTTATGATCAAGAATTGCTATTAATTATTCATTACAAGACACACGAAAATACTTTATTACTGATAGTGGGGAAATTAAGGAGAACAAGACTGCTGAAGTCTACTCCATCACAGCGTTTTCTTTTGTTTTTGTTTTTTGTTTTTGTTGCCCATTCGTCTCCACAACACACGAAAGCAATAACGCCAAATGTCTTCTTCACGTCTTGAGGCCAACCGCCGTCACGTGAAAGGTCTCTGCTGGTGTCTGCATGGAGCTAACCTAAGCCTCTGGGGGACTCCGGTCAGGAAATATGATTGAATACATGCTCGGTAGCTGGATTTGTTCTTCTGACCTGGACTATCAATCTGCGGTCTAGGGGATGCCAGGTCAGATGGTAGGGGAAGGGGGAGGGGCGGGGGGCAGGGTAGATCATCTTCATTTATAGTTTTACAGAAATACTTTATCAGCAGACGGACGTGGACAAACAGGAAACTGAAGACTGAACAGACTGGGTCGGCGAATCGATACGGGACCCTTAGAAAATAAACAAAGAAACGACTACAGACAAAGAGAACAGATGAATAGAAAAGGAATGAAGAAGGAAATAACATGATACAGAGAAAAGAAAAAAAGTGGATAATAAAATGAATAAATGAATATAAAAGAAATTAACAAAAATAGAATAACGAGAAGACAGAGAAAGGAAGAAAGGAAGGAAAAGAGACAAAAGAAAATTCATGTTGGTTCAAGTTGCTTACAGCCCCTTTGAACGGATAGTGCATACAAGTAATAAAAACACCAAAAATAAACAAACAAAACAGAAAAAAAACAAAAAAAAAACAAAACAAAAAAACCCAAACAACCTGACATAAAAACTTAACATTTTAATATTCCATACACACCACTCCACTCCTCAAGCTTTTCCTGAAACTTACCTTCATATATCTCTATATTTGAAATTACACTCACTCTCTCTCTCTCTCTCTCTCTCTCTCTCTCTCTCACACACACACACATACATACATATGTGTGTAACACACACACATACATTCATATGTGTGTGTATATATATATGTGTGTGTATAACATTTCTCTCACACACACACACACACATACATACATATGTGTGTAACACACACACATACATTCATATGTGTGTGTATATATATATATGTGTGTATAACATTTTGATATTCCATACACACCACTTCACTCCCCAAGCTTTTCCTGAAACTTACCTTCATATATCTCTATATTTGAAATTACACTCACTCTCTCTCTCTCTCTCTCTCTCACACACACACACACATACATACATATGTGTGTAACACACACACACACACATATATATATATACACACACATATGAATGTATGTGTGTGTGTTACACACATATGTATGTATGTGTGTGTGTGTGTGTGTGTGTGTGTGTGTGTGTGTGTGTGTGTGTGTGTGTGTGTGTGTGTGTGTAAACACCAAACCAAACGAAAGGCAAAACATAAATAAAAAAGAAAATTTAATAAAACTCAACAAAACAAAATGATTCAACAGCCATATATGGCTGTTCACAAAAACATCACATTCAACAAATGTAAAGTAATCCGTTTTGTTTCCAGAACTCACCTGTGAAACTACGTTTTATCTATGCATTTTGTTTAAGGTTTCACTGAAATTTCTTTGTTTCTTCTGTATATATTAAATATTACAGAACGAGAATGGTAATTCTGTTGGCATACTTTTAGTCTAGAATCAATTTTCCTATGTCAAACATTTGAAAAACATTCAGCTATAAGACATATTTTTTTCTACAATAGTGTTCACGCAATACTTTTCTTTTTAAATAAACAGGATTTCCCTGTGCTAATTCATGAATGTGCTTCAATTACAATATTACAACGGAATTTGATAAACAAAAGTCGACACAGTCCACACACAATACACTGTATTGTTATGCCTTCAGTTTCTCGATTAATTCAACTTGAAAACATGCCTTCTGAATTAATAAAAATGAAACACAAACAAACAATGTTCAAATAGAGCAAAACAAATTAGATTGGACAAAATTAAATAAATCGAAACAAAATTGAATGGAATCAAATTAATCAAATGAAGACGACAAACCAGAGAAAAAAAATGTCACTTAACTGAAACGCGAAAATAACAAAAAGTAAAAAGAAATGAAACAATACCAAATCAAATTAAATATAAAGAAAAAAAGAAGCCTCTTGTGCGAATACGAATGCGTGCTTCTCCACTCAGATACAGAGGAATATTCTTCACAGTGTACCTCCCTGGTGGTCTTAAAGAATCGTTAGCAATCTTGAGCCGACGTTTACAGGACAAACATAATCTGATGTTTTCTGTCAGAGAAAATAAAACCACAATAAAGATGAAATGAGGAAGACAGCCACGATTACCACATGAAACATACAACA
>NC_134893.1:38392582-38435082 GCF_041734735.1 Babylonia areolata | reverse complement strand
TCATCTACTGTTACCATCTGAAGAAAACAACAACATGAAAACATTCCATGGCGGTAATCTTTCAGTGTGAAGCAATTTGTCATCGGTTGCTGAGATTCAGATATTACGGGGCACAAACAGATTAGGGCTGATGTAGTGAACAGCTTCGTCATGGCTGTCTAGCAAAGACAGTTTTACATTTTTGTATTTGTATTTTGTATTTCTTTTTATCACAACAGATTTCTCTGTGTGAAATTCGGGCTGTTCTCCCCAAGGAGAGCGCGCCGCTATACTACAGCGCCACCCATTTTTTGGGGGGTATTTTTCCTGCGTGCAGTTTTATTTGTTTTTCCAATTGACGTGGATTTTTCTACAGAATTTTGCCAGGAACAACCCTTTTGTTGCCGTGGGTTCTTTTACGTGCGCTAAGTGCGTGCTGCACACGGGACCTCGGTTTATCGTCTCATCCGAATGACTAGCGTCCAGACCACCACTCAAGGTCTAGTGGAGGGGGAGAAAATATCGGCGGTTGAGCCGTGATTCGAACCAGCGCGCTCAGATTCTCTCGCTTCCTAGGCGGACGCGTTACCTCTAGGCCATCACTCAACTATTAAATAATTCGTCTGAGAGAAAGGCAAACATATTTCTTTCGTTTTTATTTTCCATTGGTTCGATATAATTTGGCTTTTATTCATCCCAACAGTTTAGGAAAATGCCGTGTGTATTTGCTTTAAACGGGATGTTTGTTTATGGGTGTTTTTGATATGCCTTTGAGACGGTATTTGTGGCTGGGTGTGTTGTGAACATGAATCGACTTCAATTCATAAAAAGTTTCAAAGAACAACCAAGAAGCAGCATGTTTAACACTTTAATCGTGATTTAACGTCAAACTCAATGTCGATATTCAATTAGTTTTTAAAATCTTCTGCGTGAGGTGGCGTCCAAAGTGGACAAGAAGTGATGGGGGCAGTTCTGTCAACAGCATGCTCACACACAGATTCGTCAGTACAACATCACTCCCAGTATCAACATGTCTCAACATCCAGACAACCAGAGGATACATCTTTAGCAGTGCCTTTTAACTTTATTGATCAACAATGCACGAAGCTGTATCTCTTGAGTCCAGTATAACGCTAAGAAAGCATGAAGCCCTGAGGTCTGAAATCAGTCTGTACCTTCAAAGCTTCATCGTCACCACCCACCAACACCCCCCCCCCACCCGCGCCCATCTCCACCCCTTAACTTCATCAACCAAACCAAAACAAAGAAAGTAAACTGTCCAAACTTCCGCGAGACGGCTCAAATGCCGCGTATGTATCTGAACCAGCAGCAGCAGCGTCAACAAATAAGGCCATCAAACCATCAGCTGAAGAGGCAAAGAACAAAAGCCTGCCGAGGAAGACCATCAAACCATCAGCTGAAGAGGCAAAGAACAAAAGCCTGGCGGGGAAGGACAAGCTGCAGCACAGCCTTGCACCACGTGTCCAAGCACGCTGTGAGGCAGAGCCCCACATCGTCAGGGCTACCCCCCGCTCACCCTGACCTTTCCCTAGCATTTCACACCGCCAGCCACAAAGCGCTGGATGCTGCACCTGAGAGCCCTGCCATTTCCCCAACAGCTGCAGCTGGCATTCTGAGGGAGCTGATGGACTAATCGGTTTGGATTCTTCGCCAATCAGTTGGGTTGTTGGCTCCGCTTCTTCCTGCACACGGCTTTGCCATCCCGCCTTTGAAGTTTTTTCTTTAGTGAACGAATTTCTTTAAGATTTGTTTTTCGTCCCATTTCCTCACCTGTGATTAATACGTATGAAGTAACTGTGCAAAAAAGAAAAGAAAAAAAAATCATGTATGTTTCCTTCCCTCTTCTACCCTCTTCTGCCACCTCACAGACACCAAACAAACAAACACACACACACACAAACACACACACATACAGAGAAGAAAAACAATCTTTTATTCCACAGGCCACCGGCCCCAAGAAACAAAACGAACAATGCAAAATGCCTATCAAGGAAAACGAAAATATGAACTAGCCATGCATGCAAGAAAATTAAATTTTCTAAACCCACTGATTTTTAGTTATTTTTCCACGGCTGACAGCTAGTACAGAGGACATTGCTGTTTCTACATTAAATACGAAATTGTTTCGAATTCCTAGGTTCCTAGTTTTAACCATGATGTCACATTTAAGCAAAGTGGTAGAGGTTGTATGCAACAATAGTCCAGGTATTTGTCTCTAATTTCGGAGTTCAAAGGACAAACACAAATTACATGTTCTTCATCTTCCGTGACTCGACATAAGCTACAAAGTATATCTTGAATATTGTTGAAAAATAATTTAAAAGTAGCTCGTTTAAGAGGTAATAGTCCCAAACTATATTTGACAATACTGTCTCTGAAACATTTTATGTCCACAAAATCGAAAGATCTTTCATTTTCAAATGTAAATTTAAATGTTCTATAATAATTAAAGATACGTTTCTGCAGTACAGAACTTTCCCATTCTGGTATGTAAATATCTGTTAGACGTTTAAGCAAGGAAATATACGATCTTTCGCACCCAACCCCTTGTTGCAGCCAGACGTATCCAAACCCTAGGCTAAAGAGTATCTTTTATGCGAGAGACCCAACACTGTTTGCCATTGTCTGGAGAAACTAGCATGGTATATGCCTGTTTGGGGGAGACGCCTGTTGTTCATTTTTGATACTCTTAACCAGTATGTGATACATCTGACTGCACTGTTGACATAATTATAATGGGTAGCGAACTGTCGAGAGAGAGACGGGGGCCGGGAGTGAGGGGGAGGGAACAAAAGCAACAATGCAATCATACAACTAGTAGCGAAGCAATAACAGAGACATTGTCATAGGAAACAGGTAACAAATATTCACATATTCATTGCTGTCTTTCATTTCCACGAATGCCCAGCAACGACCATTGCTCTCATTATCACAGCTGCTGCTGCTGCTCCGAGGACTCTTTACTTCGTGTGCAACAACCGTTGCCACCGTCACGAATGATCAAAATGGCAACAAGTGAGAGTCCTGTTCATGAAGTGCCAATGGCTGCCTCCAGATGTAGTAAATAGAGAGAGAGAGAGGGTGGGAGGAAAAGAGAGGGGGTGCAGGGAGAGAGAGGGGGTGCAGTGAGAGAGAGAGAGAGGTGGGAAGGAGGGAGAGAGAGAGGGGGAGAGAGAGGGGGGGAAGGAGGGAGGGAGAGAGGGAGGAAGGGAGAGAGAGAGAGAGAGATAGATAGACGGGTAGCATCTGAGAGGGGAGGGAGGGAGGAAGGCTTGAGATGTTAACAAGACCACAAGTATATCACCAGTCTGCGACCGTTTCAGATTCAATTCAGCTGAGAAAAAAACATGACATCGAGACAAGCACTGAGCTGGGAATGTACCCACTCCGTAAACCGAACCAAAGCAAACGTCGCCAGGCCCGATAAGCAAACGGTACGAACAGACAGTGCACAGGGGAAATATAGGTACTCGGTGCCAACCACACTGGACCAGCCCCCTTGCCCCGATCTCTCGTGGCTCCTAACTCTTGTTTTGCCCCCGGAGAACGATGGTGTGGTCGTGGTGTGGCCTTTGTCAGCGTGGACAGACTAGCAATCTACATGTTGTTTTTTCAGTCTGGGTTTGCTATAGAACGTATTCTGTGACTGCAACGCAGCGTCAGTTTCTTCTTCTTCTTTTTCTTCGTGAGCTGCAACTCCCACGTTCACTGGTATGTACACGAGTGGGCTTTTACGTGTATGACCGTTTTTTACACCGCCTCGTAAGCAGCCATACTCAGTTTTCGGGGGAAGCGTCAGTTCCGACGGCAAAACGTCTTCTTGTGACGGCGGCAGATCCAGTGAACCTGCAAGCCTGTTTCACTGCACCCTTGGACACGAAACATGGCGACTGTTGTGACTGTAATACAAAATCTAACATGGCTGAAACACTTTGTCAGTTTCACTGCAACAAAGCGTCTGTTTTGACTGCAGTACAGAGTTTACAATAAACTATTGTGACTGCAAAACAGCCTCTATTTTCTACACAGCATCTTCTCTTTTTTTCTTCTTTTTTTCAAGACAGATGCTGGTTTGTCAACAATGCAGCGTCTACGAAAACTGTTAACATCTGCTGTGACTGTTGGACGTCCTGATAAAAACAATATCCAAACTTTTCTGGATATTATCTTTCATTTTTCTATCACTCCATTATGGCTCAGCCAGCCAGAGAGCGCTGTATGATTAGCAAAGCACGTGCCCTGGTTCTGTGTGTGTTTTCGTACACGCGTGTATTCGCTTGAGAATTCCTATCGTGTTCTAGTACACATGCGCACCCAAGCATATACACACGCTCTTCCCATGCCCCTCAGAGAGACACAGAGAGAGAGCGAGAGAGAGAGTAGTGTGTGTGTGTGTTTGCGTACGTGCGTGCGCGTGTGTGTGTGTGTGTGTTCATGTGTCCGCGCGCGCGCGCGTGTGTGGGGGGTCCACCCAGTGCGTGTTTTACACTTGTGCGTGTCATAAGTTCAAGTCTGCATATAGTGCCAGTGCCTACGATCAAAGCCCCATCAAACGTACGCTAAGATGCTGCCAGTGTTTGTTGACATTGACCGATTGCTTGCACAACGCGGTGCACAGCTTGTATTACTATGTCATAGCAGTAGGCGCTGGGAAGGCTTGGCAAACCAAAAATGATATACGAATAAACGGCAAGAGTAGAAACACACGCATGCACACAGATTCACGCGCACACACGTGCACAAACACATACGGACAGTACATTCGAACATATGGCGTTAATGCACACACACACACACACACACACACACACACACACACACACATACACGAGAAAGAAAGAGAGAGAGAGAGAGACGGGGTAGGGAGGGAGCGAGAGAATTGGATCTAAAAGCTTGAAAGCTTGGACGTCGATTAAAGCAGATGCAGCCCATGTGTGGTGCTTCGCTGTTCCTCATCGACCATTAACGCTTCACTCACGTGGCTGACAAACCCAGGCTGTGCATCAAACAGCCCCGCACAAGGAATCGGTATCCTGGTCCTTCAGGTCACTGAGTTGGTTTTCATCACAGCATCATGCAAAGGGAACGTCATCCGGTAAGGGCTTCGGGCACAGTCATGGGCAGTCAATGTGTTTCGCTGGCTGCAAGCTTGCCGAAACTCGCATAAAAGGACGGCTCTTTGCGCCTGGAAATGCGCCTAAATGAAAGGTCTGATGGTGAGACGGTCTACACTAGCTGCCCTTCTGCACCATTGTTTGTTTATTTATTTATAGTCTGTTCATCAAAGATGATGATATTAGACTGAAAATAGATAATATCACTATTATCATTATATTCATTATCATTTCTATCATCATGATTATTATTATCACTTAGAAATCATCATTTCTGAAAATGAATGGCTGGGGAAGAACTATTCAACTGAAAAGAGGGCAGTTGAGGTTGGGGGGGCGGGGGGGGGGGGGGATTGGGGAAGGAAGCGAGCGAGCGAGAGAGAGAGAGAGAGAGAGAGAGAGAGAGAGAGAGAGAGAGAGAGAACAGAATGTGTAAAATATACAGTACCCTTCTGTACCATAATTTGTCAGATGTTGACCTCTTTACTTATTTCCTGCTGATGAAATAAACTGGTTATGATCCCGTACCTCCTTTCGACGAATGGACGGAGCCGTCACCAAGGTCTGATCCTACATTTCATGTAATTCAGTGGTGTGTTTACAAATAACACGGGTTGTTTGTATTGAGGTAAATCTTTCCGTGCTTTGTTCCATGTGTTGAAAGCTGTGTGACACAGAGCTGCGTCTGCCCATGCCCCACCTGCAGAGATACCACCCCTGTTAGGTGTCTGCAGGAACAATCAGGAAATTTGGTCGGAACACTCGGATTCCGAACCACATCAGCAAAGTACATTTTATTTACAAGGCAAACAAATACTTATAACTGCAACACGGTTTAACTCAAACTGCTACGATTTAGCTGATTTGTCCACTCAATGCTGTTTCAATGTAAACACGCACGCTGTTATCTGAGCATCATCACGTGACACCACGGTTAGTAGTGACCGCACTGGCCTAGTGATGATAGGTCTAGAGCATATGGGTAATGTTACGACAGGAAAGCATGTGACCATGCTATGTAGTCGAAAATGGACTAATTGGGACAGTTTTGGGGATGGCGTAATGTCGGAACAAACTGCGATCGAGCGTGACAAAATACGGCGAAATCGTCACAGTTGGCATCTCTGCACCTGCAGCCGCGTGTGTGCTTCGGACTTTGGAGTCCGAAGCCACTTGTGTGTCCACCGATGATGTCCACTGATGATGGCACGATGTATGATCATCCTGGGTTCCAGAGACCACCATGAACACGATGAATGACTTTTGTGGCTTCCACGGTCGGCTGGGCTTAAAGCACCAACAAACCGGTAAAGAAATAAATGATTTTGCCATCACAGCGTATATGTCGAAAAAAAAACCCAAAAAAAAACAATGTGACTGCAGCCGGAAATACACTATTGTTACAATCGGACTAACCTGAAGCTTCATCTTAAATAACCAACCCTCAGCACAAATGTTTCTGAGGAAGCCAGTTAAATCTTCAGTCTTGAGTAACACAGCTTCTGTTTTGTCTCCACAGGCTAAAGAGGCAGTCTTTGATTAACTAAGCATCTTTTAAAATGCATTTCTCATCACTTTGTGCCTTATCCTTTTAATGCCATATTGCCAATGTTCTGTTGTTGTTGTTGCTGCTGCTGCTGTTGTTGTTGTTGTTGCTTTGTGCAATATCCTTTTAATGCTATTTTGTCAGTTCTGTTGTTGTTGTCGCTGCTACTGTTGTTTTTGTTGTTGCTGTTGTTGTTGTTGTTGTTGTTGGTGGTGGTGGTGTTTCTGAAATCCCATCAGTCCTTTTCCTCCCAGTCCTCTCTGTCCCATATCACGTGTTTTATTTTTCCTGGATTCGTTCTGAACTTTGCTCTTTTTCTGGAGTGCCTTCATACTTCTGCTTCTTTCTGTGAAATGCCGTCATCTGCTTTTCTCCTATGAGCACACATCTTTTTTTTGTGGACTCATAGGTGTCAGCTTTCAACTTTACTTTCTTCCTGGAATCATGCCAGCTCCCCCCCCCCCACCCCCCACCCCCCAACTCTCTCTCTCTGGTCTGTGGAATTGCATCAATCGTTTGCTTTTGCCAACGGCACTTTTACCTAACCGCCTTTCTGCTCAACCTTTGGAATTTGTATTTTTTAGCCCGCGGTCCTGTCAAATGACAGGTGCAGAAGATGAAAAATCACCAATGATTCTGTCAGAAATACGGGTATAAAGAATGTTACATGCATATCTACGGGTGGTTGTTTTTCACACCGAAAGAACACAGTGGGCTGGCTGGGTGCATTGTGTGATCATGTGGAGTGATGAATGATTAATAACCAAAAGGGCTGATACAGACTGATGACTGGCCGGAAGGTATGAGAAATACGAATTATGCGGGTTAGATTAACAAAATAAACAAAACAAAATTATATGTACATACACACACACATACACATATATACATATATATATATATATATATATGTATATATGTGTGTGTGTGTGTGTGTGTGTGTGTGTATATATATATATATATATATATGCATATATCTCTGTATGTGTGTGTGTGTGTGTGTGTGTGTGTGTGTGTGTGTGTGTGTGTGGTGAGAGAGAAAGAGAGAGAGAGTACAGAGAGAGAGAGAGAGGCAGATTAAACGCCCGACTTTGGCAGCATGAGAGGCGAAGAGGTGAGAAATGATACCAACGCATCTAATGGTCAACTGTATGAGGACGTTAATCAATTCATTGTGCATCTGCTAGGTTCCACAGGAAATATTCAGTTCAGGGCATCTGCAGTGGTGTCAAAAACAGGCGCGCTTAAAAAAAAACAAAATAAAACCGTTGGGTTATATTAACGGCAGAAAAGGTAAAAAAAAGAAGTAAAATTAAAAGAAAAAAACTTCTGTAGGGTTGGCAGCACAAGGCAAGAAAGAGTCCAACATGATGGTCTGTCAGTGCAGTGAAGTGCAAAAACATGTCGGTCTGGCCGAAGAAAAAAAAAATCGTGAATCTATCAGCAGCTGGAAAACAAGCACTGCTATGCACCAATATGTCACTGTTGGTTTCTGACAGGATTAGAAATTTCAACCTAAACAGGAAACATGCTGAAAAAAAAGAAGTGTCAACAAATGTGTTTGTTTCCAAAATACGACAGTAGAATGACCAACGACTGGTTTCGAAGGAAGCAAAGGTAAACAACAGCCCACGGAAAATGATCTATGTATGTATGTATGTATATATGTGTGTGTGTGTGTGTGTGTGTGTGTGTGTGTGTGTGTGTGTGTGTGTGTGTGTGTGTGTGTGTGTGTGTGTGTGTGTGTGTGTGTGTGTGTGTGCGTGTTCTTTAAATTTAGTCGTTTTGTTTTCCATATTTTCAATATATGATGGAGATCAGTTTCGATGTCTATCATCTTGTCACGAATGTTATCGTAATTCATGTAAAGCCATCGTGGAGCTTCCCGTTGTGGGATCAGGTAGCGTTCTGCATCGCGTCTTGTGTATAATTCATCCAGCATGTGGACAAAAATAATGTGTCGCCATTCCCCTTAGAGGTATGCAAAACATGACGTAAATCATCATTACACACACACACACACACACACTCTCTCTCTCTGTCTGTGTGTGTCTGTGTCTCTCTGTGTGCGTGTGTCTGTCTCTCTCTGTGTATTTGTGACATATACAGTTTGTCATTATTCATGTCGCAGAACCGCTTCCGGCCATGGAGAATAATAAAACCATTTTCAGAGATACGGCTTGACAGCACCGTTTACATACACCGCGTATCGTTCTGTATTTTTACAAGCGTAAATTGCAGAAGAAAAAAACCGAAGATATATACATTTTGATGATTGAGAGAGAGAGAGAGGAGAGGGAGAGACCTAAAACGCTTCAGACATTATTTATTGACATTGGCCTATCTACAGCCCTTATGTCAAGGGGACATAATTCTCAATTGCAGCGTCGTGTATTGAACGAAAAAAACAAAACAACAAAAACTAACTATGAACAGTAAATAAAACAATTCTTGTCAATAAGCTTTTCAAGAACAAGGTGAGTTAATTGTTTATAGATGCAAGTGCCCAACACAAGCACACATACGTCATCTTCAACCACACTCTATAATCTCTATCATCAACCTCTACTATTTAGCTTAACTGAGAACCACTACAACAAATATTATAAACTGTTCATATTCAACTTGACCATCAAGTGCATACAAATGCAATATATCATTCATAGATATAATTACTACATATTCGAACTAACCATTTTTCTTTTTCCGGATGTTAACAGCCTCTGCAACATACCTGGCGAGCGAAATTAGAACTTGACCATTATCAGAGGATAACAAGCTCTGCACGGTTTGCCTTCTCTCGGCGGCCACATGTAAAAGTTGATTCTTAGCCCTGATATCTTGATAAGCTTTGCAATGAAACAGAGCTAGCTAGAGAGAGCGAGAGAGAGAGAGAGAGAGAGAGAGAGAGAAAGAGAGAGAGATCTATGTAGTACCATGCGAACCGAACTAGATCAGCAGTGAATCAATAGAAACATCACGTAAATAAAGTTCTGTGTTTTCTCAATCTGCTAGTTTCTCTCGCTTTTCCGCCCCCTCCAAATCTTGCTTCAAACCGCTAAATGTAGCGCAACCGCTTTATTTCACACCTAGATTTTATGTTCATTAACACACACACACACACACACACACACACACACACACACACATTTCCAGGCCACACTGCTCATCACACTAACAAAGTGGTGCCAGCAAGGGGTGTAACTTATAGCACTTCCTGCAGGGATGTTTGTGTAACGGGCCCTGACACGATTATCTGACGAACAGAAGCAATGGCCGATTTGGTACGATCCAGGCAGTCCTTCATAATTGGGAGAGGCCAGACTTGGCGTGTTTCGGGAATTATCGGGCCAGTTATGTGCCGTCGCGTCCCCCGCCCACCCGCCACTGTCAGATTCTGAACACCAATCTGCAATAACTCAGCTCTCATTAGGGTGGGCCGATTCTGAAAGCTCCATTTTTATATTAAATTTCCTAGCGAAAACCACGGACACAGAAACTGCGGAAACTACTGTCCTTAATTATTGAAGTAGGTCAGCATACACACTGACAGGGGTGTTTATGGGGGGAAACGTTGTTAAAACTAGGCCACCGTACCTGCTGAGAAGGATATTCTGAAAACTGTTTCCCGAAGCATGCGCTGGTACTAACAACACACACACACACACACACAGAGAGAGAGAGAGAGAGAGAGAGAGAGAGAGAGAGAGACAGACAGACAGACAGACAGACAAGGGTGTATTCAAGCGTCACCACCCTAGGGTCATCTAAAAGCAAAACAATAAAACGTACAAACGGAAACGAACAAAACAATAAAACGTATAAACGGAAACGAACAAATATTATTATCAATCTGGGCATATGTTGAATGGCGTCTTGCTGTTGTATCGGAAGCGACACACATTGCTCCCTCGTCCTTTATAATTTTATATCTATGTATGTTACAACCTATGTGTGTAATCTGTTCCTGCTCAGTGTGGTACTTCCCTTTCGTCAAGCTGTTTCATTCTTGCATCCTCTCAACTCAACAAAGAAACAAACTTAAAAACACAAATAAAAATTATGTCTGAACCAAAAGAGATAAAGGTGGTGGTGATGGGATGAACAAGAAATGAGTGCACAGACTGAGACAGACAGCGTTCTCCACATTCAGATAACCGAACGCTAATCACGAACATCGTAAACTGTATAGTCCGTTACAGGCGGCGGGATGCTGTCAGCAGTACACTCCACACGTCACGCTCAGTGGGGAGTCCTCATAAATCGTTCATTTAACAAATATAACATTACAGCTCCCAAACCCTGGTGCGTCAGTGTGTGTGTGTGTGTGTGTGTCTGTGTCTGTCTGTGTGTAGTGCGTGCATGCATGCCTGCGTGTGTATGAATGTATGGTTCCTAAACGGAGCAACAGAACGAGAAAAATAATCTGACTGAGAATAGACCGAGAATATCGCAAACAATATAAGGCTTAAATGGAGAGATACCTAAAACTCGGCATTATCATATTCAGGGAATGAATTCTAATGTTAAAAAGCACAGAAAAGGAGACGAAATGATACAACACTCTTAAAGTATACGTTAGCATTGTAGATTCCAGCACAATACGTCACCAACAACTATGCCGACCCTCACATCTCATTGCAATGGACCACAGAAACCTAACACAGCAGTTACCCCTTTTAATTTGTCTGCAGGATTCGGGAGTGGAAAGGAACACACCCATCAGTCAATGCATTTAAACCCTTGATTTAATGCATGATTCTGGAAATAAACATCTCCCTGTCACGGCTCAAAAGCGACATTCGTGCACTGAGACATAGGTATACCACCATTTCTGAATAAAAAGGTATACGATTTGTCCAAGATCAGAAGCAGGTCAAGATGTTGGAAGTATTCCTTAAAATACCGAGTTTAGTTTCCAAACCACCAATAGTATCTGAAAGCTACATGGCAGTTTCTCTTGATAGATAATAGCTGACTTGACATCGTCTGCAAAGAGGATTAAAATTTCACAGAGAGAGGGAGAGAGAGAGGGGGGGGGGGGGCGTGAGGGGGGTTGGGAGCAAAGGTCATGACTGTCTTTCCACAATTTTCACTTTCTGTGTCTGTTCTACCCTCTCCTCCTCCCCCACTCTCTCTGTCTTCCTCTACTCTACTCCCTTCTCCTCAACTCCCCCTTTTTTTCTCCTTTACGGGTGCAACAACTATGCCGACCACAAGCGACTTCTACAATTTCAGTCTTGTTGCCAGTACCTCTACAGCTAACAATCCATTTCGCAGACGTCAGAAGTAGTTTGCACGTCGCCACTGCACTGCTGACAGCCAGCTTCACGAACTAAAGGTCTGGGCAACACTCACTTAGTTCTCACTAAGGCCAGTCGCACACAGGACGACGCGTCGCGGCGCGGCAAAGCGTCGGCTGCCTGTCAAAAACTTTCCCTAACGACGCACGGTCAGACGCTGCGTTCGGAAGAGGACGTTTCATTCCGGGTCTGTTCTTAAAATGAAAGTTGTGACTGTTCGTACATTGAGGTTATCTGTTTTTGACTATTTTTTCTAAAAAAAAAAAATTTTTTTTTTTTTTTTAATGAATGCACAGAAGTAGTTCACGTAGCTCAGCTTTTTAGAATCGTGGAACAAGTACAGAGAAAAAAAAATGTGTGGAAGAAAAGTTGAGGATTCGGTTCTCTTTATCAAAGTGTGCATTTTTTCCTGATCTCAGTTCTACTCCTGTTGTGAAGGTCACACACACACACACACACACACACACACACACACACACACACACACACACACACACACACAGACAGAGGGAACTAAAACAAAACAAAAAAGCACACACACACACAGAAAAAACAAAAAAACTAAAATCACAACAACAACCCCCTCCCTAACACACACACACACACACACACACACACACATAGCCTTAATGATATATAAATACAAACACTCACAATGAACCGACTTCTTTTTCTTTTTAAATGCAGTTGAAGCTGGAAAGAACCGGTTGATTAAAAGATGTGAAGGTGATTTTCCTTACACACACACACACACACACACACACATGTAGAATTATATATATATAAATGCATTTTATAGTTATTCTTGCTTTTCGTCGGCTTGTTTCTTCTTCTACTCTCTCTCTCTCTCTCTCTCTCCTATATTTTTTTTTCTTTTTTTCCCTTTCTTTCATTGATGGCTTGATGTAAAATAGGAATTGTTGCTTATTCAATTTACAATCATGAAATAAAAACTTGACTTGATTTGACTTGACTTCACACACATACACAAACACACACACAAACACACACAGAGAGAGAGAGAGAGAGAGAGAGAGAGAGAGAGAGAGAGAAGATACATAGACAGAGAGACAGACAGACAGACACAGAGACAGAGATACAGGCACAGATACACAGAGACACACATACGCCTACGCCTCTATCAACAATAAGACTCGTTGAAACCAAGCATCCAAAACACGTAAAACTGACGAAACTGCACGGCTGGAATTTGAAATCATCTGCCAGGAATAGAAACAAAAAACAAAGAAATGGAAAGAAAATGAAAACCACCTGGACCAACCACAAGCACGACCCATTTCAGAACACATTTATCACAAAAATAACTCATAAAAACTACTTTCGTTGTCGATGTTGTTCCCAAAGGGATATTTGCGTGTTGCTGTTTGGGAAAGGGCTCACACACGCGTGTGTAAGTTCTACAAAAACCAACTCTTCAGTTGTTTTTTTGTTGTTTTTTGTTGTTGTTTTTTTTTTTTGTGTGTGTGTGTGTGTGTGTGTGTGTGTGTGTGTGTGTGTGTGTGTGTGTGTGTGTGTGTGTGTGTGTGAATTCTACATGACCCAACAGTTTGAGTATTCTATCTGTTTCTCTCTATGTCTCTCCCTTCCCTGACATAAGGCTATCCTCAGTAAGTCGACTGTTCACCTCACAACTCCTGCTCTTTCACTGGTGCACTCTCTTTGCCTGAAACAGTACACAAACCGCATCAAGGTGCCATTCCCTTTGGCAGCAGAATGACTAGCTGAAGCATGACATGGAAGCTGTTGCTAACAAATAAATACAACATTGCTGAGCAAGAGTATAACAACCTGCATCAGTGTAAGGACTTCTTTTTTGATGTGAGGAGGAAAATGGACAGCCAAATGGACAAACTAGAATCGTTCTCGAGGCGCAACAACTTACGATTCTCTTTACAATGTGTCCGAAAGCCTGGAGGAGGACACTGTTCAGTGTGTCAGTTTGGTGGTGCAGTTGCTACACCGCTTGTACCTAGAACAGAAACGCTGGACAGAAGACGACGTGGAGCGCGCCCATCACACTGGACCGAAGAGCCAGGACAGCCACTGTCCCCGCCCTATCATCGCTTGCTTTCATCGATGGTGCGGCAAATTATCCATCCTACGATCCAGCGAAGGCAGACGAGAGGAGGCAGACACACGGAACGTAAGGGTAGCTTCTGACCTGACTCACCGTCAGAATCAAGTTCTCAGCAAGAAGGCGTACTTCTGGAAAGGCCGGCAATACAACAACAATAATAGGTATAACAACAAAATCCGATAACTTCAACGATGCAATATTCAATGGGACCGCAGAGGAAGACGCACACAAGTACGTCCTGGCGAATATTTTCAAGAATGGGTGGAACTCGGCTTCTGATAACCCTACACAGATGACAGCAGACAAACAACCGGATGTGGCAAAGAACAGTGAAAGCTCAGTCCATGAAGACCTAACTCACTCCTCTCGAAGCTATCAGAGACAGGAAAGGGAACAAAATGTCAAGCAGTCACACGGCGTCATGACCGGTTAACCCACTGATGTTGACACGCACCGATATCCTCCACCTGCCTCGCACTCCGCTCCCAGAGACATCACAGCACCGTGGGGAGGAAAGACCACCCACCAGCTCCAAGTCGACATGCATGTCGTTTTGACAGACACAGTGCCCTGTGAAGGGCACAGACAGAAGTCATTCTCTGTCTTCCCGTCTGGTCCAGGTAACACTTACGTCAGACAGCTCTCGACCTTGGCTTCCTCGTCAACACAAAAGAGAAAACTGATTGACCGGTGGGGTATGAGGATTCCAACGACATCAGTACTGCGACTCACGTTGACTCTGCTCCCCACGCTGATTGTCAGATTCACACGGCTGATAACTGTGGGCAGTCCCTCCCTGCTGTCCCTTCCCCCCAGTGCCCCAGCGACCATCCCAGCACCAACCCTAGAAGGCCTTCCACAATCCCTTCCTCTGTGAATGCTTCAACAGCAGGAGACATGGCGAAGTACAACAGTACCCCATGCCCCAAAATGTCCGTTACATCAATGAACCTGAATCGCCACTATCCTCGTGATGGAAATGGCGCATCTGCAGACTAACTCACTACAGCAACGTCAACGACGATGACATCATTGTAGGGTAAACAAGGATTGGATATACCGCATCTATCTCATGTTATACAGATATGGATTTGCCAATACATTGGAAAACCAGTGTCTGCGTGTCACTTTCTCTGTTCCTGTCGAAAGCTTTCGCCCGCATAAACAAGTCTATCTCTTGTTAATGGCACATGGTTACACTCCTTTCCGTCTCTCTCTCTCTCTCTCTCTCTCTCTCTCTTCTGTATCTCTCTCCCTCTTTCTCTCTGTCTTTTTGTGAACTTTCTTTCTCTTTGTGTGTCTTTCTGTGAACTCTCTGTCTCTGTCTCTCTCTGTCTTTCTGTGAACTCTCTCTCTGTCTTTCTGTGAACTTTCTTTCTCTGTCTCTCTGTGTCTTCCTGTGAACTCTCTCTGTGTCTTTCTTTCTGTGAACTCTCTGTCTCTGTCTCTCTCTGTCTTTCTGTGAACTCTCTCTCTGTCTTTCTGTCTTTCTGTGAACTCTCTCTGTGTCTTTCTGTGAACTCTCTCTCTCTCTCTGTCCGTCTTTCTGTGAACTCTGTCCTTCTGTGAACTAACTCTCTCTCTCTCTCTCTCTCTCTCTCTCATTCCGAGCTTGGATCTTGAATACTTTTTGTTTGTATGATGTATAAACTGTTTTATTTGGAAATTGTCTTGGACGTCAGCCGACTCAACTGGATGTGTGCATATATAACAATAACGTTTAACTGTGTTCATGCACCATGCCTGTCCCACTGTCAGCCCCCCACCCCCCACCCCCACCCACCCCTTTGACATGCGCAGAAGGTCTGGTTCATTAAAGCATTTGTCTGGTCTTGTGTCTTTCACCACACATCTACTTTCATTCCGAGGTCTGTCGATGTGAAACAACTGTCTCTGTATGTTAGAGCTGCCCCCCCCCCACCCCCCCCCCCACCCCCATCCCGCCCAATTCAGTGCCTTTTCAGAGCCGCTCCTCTCACGCCCCTCATTGTTGCAGGTCCGATTCGCTTCCCTGATTGTGCAGCCACCCTCAATGGCCACTGCGGCACATTCTGCGTCGCCTATTCAGCCTTTCTCTTTCAAATATCCACACACACAGCTCGTGCTAAAATATGTTTGTAGAAAAATACCAATGCACAGATCGCCAACAGAACAAAGTGTCGTGCACGTAGACGAAGTGAACTTTTGGAGATGAGAGATAAAGACTGTACGGATTGGAGGAGAGGTTTTATTCACAGATTCTGAATGGCGCATTATGTGCATTTAAGTTTTGGACATCTGCTGTCACGCACACAAACTCTCTTTGTGTGTGTGTGTGTGTGTGTGTGTGTGTGTGTGTGTGTGTGTGTGTGTGTGTGTGTGTGTGTGCGTGCGTGCGTGCGTGCGTGTGTGTGTGTGTGTGTGTGTGTGTGTTTGCATGCGTGGGTGCGTGCAAGGTGTGTTGACGAGTGGCAGTATCAGTAATTACCAATTACGATTATACTATTTTAGTTTTTAATAAAAGAGTAAATGCCTTTTCGAATACGGAGACGAACTGGACATTAGTGAACTGTGATTACCAATTTAGTGACAGGCGAATGGTGATTAGGAGAATCGGGAACAGACGAATCAGGACAACACCTGCTCATCCCCCCCCCACACACACAGCCACACCCCACACAAACAATCCGCCTCGCCAGTCAACTACAACCGATATGTGAAAGTTCGGGATCTTTGCCAGCACTGCTCCACCAATGGATTTCACACACACACACACACACGTGTGTGAAGTCGTTTGCATGTCACCGTTACGCTGCAGTCAGCCTCACACACTAAACGTTTTGCCAAAAGCCAAAAGCCGCTGCGATCATTCCAGTCGTCATTAAAGCCTGTCGGAAACAACGGGGTCGGAGCATCGTTTCTCGGGCGGCGCGTGTCCGCTGCGATTCGGTATCTTGCTGCGTTGAGTTTCAGTAGAGGTCCTATAGCGTACATAAATCAGTCCTCCTTACGCTCAAATACCTCCTTGAAACTGAACTGTGTTGGGTTCGGGACGAATGTCTTAAATTGCTGCCGACACTGTTTGTTTAAACTAATCCCGCCTTTGATATTTATTCTCACTGAATGTAAAGTTCTGTTGTTCTTGCTGTCTTGTTTTAATGTGCTTTTTAAACATGACTATGAGTTGTTCATGTGGCTCAGTTTTCATAGCGACTGTCGAATAAGTAGCCTACGTACTCAAACAATAAATGTTGGCTAGAGTTTTAGAAAGCTCTTTATCTAACTGTCTGGACACCTCGGATATACTGACCTCGGGTATATTTCCCAAGAAATTAAAAGCGAGCAGCAAAAAAGGATCTCTCTTTCTCTCTTACAGGTGCACACACACACACACACACACACGCACACGCGTGCACACACACACACACGCACACACACACACACACGCACACACACACACACACACACACACACACACACACACACACACACACACATCATACTTGCACTTGGTCGACCACACGTACATTCATTCGTAACATACAAAACAGACAACTTTTTTTTTTACCTTGTACACATCGGGAGTTTACGCACCTCAATACATATACTGCATGTACAAAAACGGTTACAGGTGAAGGTCCCATAGCCTTTTATGGCCATCGGGCAGTGAATTCATATCGATGTGTCTAGGACTCAGCATGAGAAGGCGGGGCCCAATCATCTTCCGCCGTTTTAATCTTCCCAAACCGAAGTCGGGTACCCATGCACACCCTGCGTGGAATGACGTAAAGTGCCTTTCTGAAGGACACAACACCATGATCACTGGTGGAAACTAAATCAGTAGTCCTACTGCCAACCAAATCTGTCTCACGCCTCCTATACTATAAATAAATATATGTACTTTCCCAGCGCACATTTCAGTGGAAAGCGTGGCATCTAAAAAATACAACAATTTAACTTTTTACGTCTTTTTTTTTGGTAATAAACAAATAAAACATTCTGCTGCGTAAGATGAGACGCCACGACCTATAACGCTTGCACAACTTGGGCATCCAACGCTACGGGTCTCCACTGTGAGTGTGTGGCTTCAAAGAGAAGTAATGAAGAGACAAGAAAATAAGCAAGAACGGAGAAAGAAAGAAAATCTAAGAGAAAGAGAGAGGGGTGGGGGGGGGGAGGAAGAACGAACGAAATACAAGAGGCAAAACCTTCGATGCTCGTGTATAATTCCTGCCGATCTAAAATCTTCAAAAACAAAAACACAAAACGCGGGGGGCGGGGGGGAGGGGGGGTGGCGTTCCAGTAGATATCCATATACTTATAACCCAAATTATATTTTTGCTCACCGTCCAAAAACACGATTTTTTTTTTTCAGATCTGCTGAAACGTTGTGCTGGCTTGTGCTAAACAATCATAGCCACATCGGATCCAAGACATTATTTATGGAAACCACGTGGGGATACATGAAAACATTTCACTAATATCCAAACAAATCATCGCTGCTTTTGACGCCCACGCACAGCCTAAATCGGTATAGTTGTGAACCAATTCGGTTTGGAGCACACGACTGAAAGCAGGGGTGTTTTCAAGCAAAATAGGAATGACGGACTGACGTGATATGTAACGTTATCAGTTTGTTTTTGATGAGTGAGTTCTTTTAAAAGAACATGTACTTTAAATCACCCATACAATATTCTTTCGATGTCCCATTGCATGGAATAATTTTGCTGCTTATGGCAAAAGCATGCATCAGTGTAACTTCTGAAGTAAACAAATTTCTGTTACAACACAATAAAAATGACTGATTAATCAATGTGTCAGTTTGTCAGATGAAAAATGCTATGTTTTGTGAACAAGAAAAGCACACACACACACACACACACACACACACACACACACACACACACACACACACACACACACGGACAACCGTAACACACGGTTATTACACAGACTCACGTTGTGTGCAAATGTACACGTGAGCAAAAACTGAAAGAACGGCCTCTCTATAGCCGAGCAGACATATTTATTGCGTGTTGTTCTTGGTAAGCACCGGGGTGTGTATCAGCACACACTGTTCATCTATTTTTATTTTGTGTTTATTCTTTTTCTTTGCGTACTTCTTCTGTGCCTGCCTGTCCGCCCTTCTGTATCTATTTGTCTATCACGACTGTTCGTCCCTTTCTGTACCTGTCTGTGGTATCATCTTCTCTTTAGTCTGGTTTGAATTTGTGAATGAATGCATTATTCTGTGTTGCGACTGTGCTGAATTAATGAACAAAAATGGGAAACAAACACGTTCACATGTTACTTGATAATTTCTACAGCAGCTTCCTTGTTCTTAGAATAAATCATAGTTTACTGTAGCAAGTGCAAAAGGCTGGTTGAATCTTAGCTCAGTTCAAGCTGACCTGGTTTGTTCCTGTGCTTCACATTACTTGTGCCACGGTTGCTGGACAAGTCAGGGGCATCTTTGGTTGCCTGCTACTCTTTTGTATAGCATATGCCCTTTCACCACACTGCTGATGTAAGATACTGTATAAAACTGTAACCTGTGTTTTTGCGATTAGTCTTCATTCTGTTATTTGTTGCAAAGCTAAGTATTACAGTTTGTGTGTGTGTGTGTGTGTGTGTGTGTGTGTGTGTGTGTGTGTGTGTGTGTGTGTGTGTGTGTGTGTGTGTGTGTGTGTGTGTGTGTGTGTGTGTGTGTGTGTGTGTGTGTTTGCTGTATGAAAAGGGAATGTTGTAAGTTTACTTCCACTGTTTTCAGAGATAACTTTGCTATGTTAAAAAGAGAATCCAAGCACATGATTTGGGTTAACATTCATTTGTACAGACTGACTGAAACTGCAATAATGAAACGCATCCGTTATCTATATATAAGATACTGTATAAAACTGTAACCTGTGTTTTTGCGATTAGTCTTCATTCTGTTATTTGTTGCAAAGCTAAGTATTACAGTTTGTGTGTGTGTGTGTGTGTGTGTGTGTGTGTGTGTGTGTGTGTGTGTGTGTGTGTGTGTGTGTGTGTGTGTGTGTGTGTGTGTGTGTGTTTGCTGTATGAAAAGGGAATGTTGTAAGTTTACTTCCACTGTTTTCAGAGATAACTTTGCTATGTTAAAAAGAGAATCCAAGCACATGATTTGGGTTAACATTCATTTGTACAGACTGACTGAAACTGCAATAATGAAACGCATCCGTTATCTATATTCGTTTTATTAGTATAAGCCTTTTTCAAAACTGCGAACATATTACTAATTCTCGATACCTCTAGAACAACTTAGGCTTATCTGAGTGTGGTACGTATGTAGTTCTGAGGAATAGTAATTACTGATTGTTGGTCGTGTTCGTGTCCGTATGTACGTGTTCAGCAGTACCTGTCCGGCCTTACTACCTGTCCTTACGCAAATGTGAAGTCCCCTTACCTTACCTTCCATTCCTTCTTCCCTTCCTTCAACTACCTTGCTTGTCGTTGTTACAGGACCAGACTAATTACGCTGATTCAACACCATTGCTGCATTTGCCGTCTTTATCATTTTTTTTATTCTCAAGACCTACTTCAAAGCATTAGAAAACCCTCAAAACCCACTGCATGATGCAGTCAAAGAACCAAAAGGCAGCCGCCTAGGACGAGGAAGATCATGGATGGGGCAAGCAGAAGACACAATCCAGCTAGTATGCCGACTACAAGACCTGAAAGAAACAAAAGAATGGGAGAAAAAACCCCGAAAACCTCAACCATCTATTCAACACAGCCATTTCACCCACTCTAGGAAGACATTGTCGGGAATGGCCAGAGGGCAAAACTAATGCGGAAGTGAAGCTACTCATAGAAGAAAACAGTAAAGAAGAGGACATCATCATATACACAGATGGCTCAGTCACCAAAGACCAATCCGGTTGGGGATTCACTGCGAAACAAAATGGAAAAACAGTTAGGGAAGAGAATGCTGCCTACAAAGTCACAACCTCCAGCCTAACGATGAAGTTGAAGCTGTGACACATGCCCTCCAGTGGCTATCGTCCATCCATACGCCCGGAAACCAACATGCCATGATTCTAACAGACTCAATGAACCTCATACAGAAAATTGAAAACGGAATGGGAAGCCCAGAGTGGCATAAGGCAATGCGCAACTTTCAGATTAAAAAACTCACATGGTCATACTGCCCGGGACATGCAGGTGTTAAGGGAAATGAGCGAGCTGACAGACTTGCTGGTAACGCAACACCAACGAGCGACCTACATCTAGGAAAATCGGAAATCCTCAGAAAAGTCAAAGAATATAAAAAAATTTCTTCAAAACGGAACAGAGTCTCTGTGGGCTTTTCCAAATACAATAGACTGAGCAACACACTAGACGCCACGTTCTTGGCATCAGAGATCTTTTCCCATCCCTCTTGCGGCCAATCAGTGGCAGCCTCTGTGCGTGTGTGTATGTGTGTGTTTGTGTGCATGTGTGGGTCTGTATTTTTGAGTGCGTTTGTGCATGTGCGAGAGTGTAAGTGTACACAAGTGTCAGTAGAGTTCTGTGCACGTGCGCGCGCGCGCGCGCGCGCGCGCGTGTGTGTGTGTGTGTGTGTGTGAGGGGGAGGTGGGGGTGCGGGGGGAGGTGGGGTAGAGGATGAGGTATGTGAGTGTATGCATGCCTACACTGTGGGAGCAACAGGATATTGGAAGGTATATATATATATATATCTTTGTATATATGTGTGTGAGGTTGGGGGGTGGGAGATATGGGCATATGTGTGTGTGCTTGTACAAGTAAGTGTTCATCTCTGTGTGTTTGTGTGTGTGTGTGTGTGTGTGTGTGTGTGTGTGTGTGTGCCGTGGAAGCTGCGATACGTAGACTAGAAATGAGTGTGTGGAGGAGGGGGAGTAGAGGAGGTGCAGGGTAATGTGTGGTGTGTGTGTGTGTGTGTGTGTGTGTGTGTGTGTGTGTGTTGGAGCTCATGTACGTTTATATGTATTTAACTGCGCTTTCATATCTGTGAAACTGCATGTTTGGTGCATATCTGTTATGCATGTGTGGGTGTATATGTGAATGTGTGTCTTCATGTTTTACATCTATTTGCTTATTTATCATCATTGTTATCTTATTTATTTATTTATTTACTTATTATTGTTATTTTTTATTATTATTATTATTACTACCTTTTTTATTTAATTTTTTTTAATAATTATTATTTGTTTATTTATTTATGTAAGCTTATCTATTATTTATTCACTTTTTTTACGTTATAATTATTATTTATTTATTTACTTATTTATTTGTGTAAGCTTATCTATTATTTATTCACCTTTTTTTTCCCTCAAGGCCTGACTAAGCGCGTTGGGTTACGCTGCTGGTCAGGCATCTGCTTGGCAGATGTGGTGTAGCGTATATGGATTTGTCAGAACGCAGTGACGTCTCCTTGAGCTACTGAAACTGAAACTTATTCTCTAAAGATAGAAGCCTCCCCCCCCCACCCCCCAGGTACTCCACGAATACCCCTTCTACAGCAAGCCTGTCTATCTATCTGTCTCACTATCTCTTTCCTTGCTATATTTACCTATTTTCCTTTTCTCTCTCAACGGTAACCAACCACTCCTTGTTTCCATGTTTTTCACTTCCTCCCCATGTCCTGTCTGTCAAATAAATTCTGATCTTTTGCATCTTTTTGGCTGTTGCACAGAACATGATTTTTCTATGTCTTCTTCTGCTTGTTCGCCTTTTCATAGTGTCAGTGCAGCCCGTATGATGAATTGTGTTGTCCCTCTTCAAGTCCTATCTGGAGCCATGGGGCTTGGTGTGTCGTAAGGTTGGTGTCGGTCATACGATGTCTCTGAGCCCCTGAGTGCTGATGACTGAGGTGTTGGGCCGCACGGCACACTCCAACAATCCACAACACCACGATCAAAGCCTCCAGCTGTTTGCTTTGAATGTTTTTCGCGATGTTTTTCGCAAAGATGCATGCGTGTTAAAAAAAAAAAAAAAAAAAAAAAAAAAAAACCTTGATGATTATTCCACTGCCCTCGTGACATAAAATTCAATTGAATGCGCGTATGCGTATGCGTGCTGTGTGTGTGTGTGTGCGCGCGCGCGCGCGTTTGTGTGTGTGTATGTGTGTAGGCGGAGGGGAGGGGTGTTTAAATCAACTCCACCAGCTGATCTGTAACTTCACAAATTCTTTGCCAGCATTAGATGGGTTTCACAAACACGAAAAGTTGCTCTCATGTCAGCGTTACTCTCTGTAAGCGACTTCACAGAACTGGAAAACCAGGAACTGGTTCACGTGAAAGTCGTAGCCGCCGTTTTTAAATGGCAGTAGCCTAGTGTGCAAATCCTTAAACATGGATGAAACATTGCTTTGTTTGTTTAATAACTGGCAGCTGTGACATAATGCTACGACTTTAACATGTCATGATATCCGGACCACAACTCACTATCAAATACAGAAGGTAATACAGAGGGAAAGGGCGGTGAAGTGAAGGGGGGGAAGGGGGTTGCAGTGGGGGTCTGTGTGTGGGGAGAACCACCTGATCCTTGCATGACTGGACTGTGGACGGAATCCCTTTCCTGGCATCCCAGTCCACCAAGGTGGTCCTCCGGGCCCTTATGCTATGGCAGGAGAGGGAAGAGTTTTTGAAGCGGAAAACGCGGGGTGGATGTGATCAACAGTGTGTGTGTGTGTGTGTGTGTGTGTGTGTGTGTGTATGCGCGCGCGCGCGCGCGCGTGTGTCTATGTATGGACTCGTGGGCAATATCCACATTTCTTCCACCCCCCCACGCCCCCCCCCCCCCTGACTGGCAGAGCGAACGTCCACGCCTTGATGTGAACATTACTTCATGAGGGAAAAAAAATTGTGGATATTGCCGACCCATGTACATCTGTAAGCGAACCAGTGAGTGGGTCAATGCGCTGGCGAGCGCGCACGCGCGCGAGCGCGTGTGCGTGTATGTGTTAGTTTGATTGTTTGCATACATTCGTGTTGGGGGTGGAGGAGAGGCCTGGAGAGGAGAGGGGGGTGCGTGCAAGCGCTTGAGTGTGTCTGTGTCTGTATTTGTGCGTCTGTGCGTGGGCACGTGTACATACGTGAATGCGCAATTGATTTTGTGAACCTTCTGGTAAGCGCACGTGCGTGTTTGTGTGCGTGCGTGCATGCATACATACGTGTAAGCAGTCATGTGTGTGCGCGCGCACGCTAGTGTATGCAGATACTTCGGACTTCTATCACAGTCATACTTGAGACATGTTCTATCATCATTGCAATCAAATATCTTCATGAAATGACAATGAGGAAGAGCAGAAGAAAAAGAAAGGCAAAGACAGAGAGCCACAGAGACGGAGAACAACTAAGACAGACAGTAACAGATGTAGATACAGAGAGGGCGACAGATGGAAGAGAGAAACAGACAGACACACAAACACAGACACAGACACATACAGACACACACAGACACAGACACACACACACACAGAGAGTGTGTGGTACAGAGACCTAGGGCAGATGGGATAGAGGGAAAAGGCAGAGTGAGGCAAAAACAGAGAGAGAGAGAGATAGGACCAGAGAATTTCAACGTATACAACGATCTGCCAACCTATAGATGACTGAAAGATATTCCCCCTTCCTGAATTCCCTATTACCTTTTGCGCCCTCTTCCTGGTTTCTGGCCGGTTTAGGGAGCGGGAGGTTTCCACTCTCTTTAACCCCCGAAAAACAGGGTGACACTTCGCCAGGTAAAAATGCAGATCCATCATGCAAGCCGCTATAGCTGCCACTTCGTATCCCCGTTGTTTGTTTTTTTTACCCCAGTGTCAAGTCTACGGCTAGCCTAGATTAACCCAGGGATCTATGCTGACTCATCCGGAATAACGCCTGAGGGCAAAATCCAGCTAGTCGGAACTGACCCCCCACCTCGCAAGGATTTTATCCCCTCATCCCCTCTTATTTTCCCGGTATTTGCATGATATTGACTATCAATACCCACATACGGAAGACTAGACACCATCTTTCTAAAACACCGATGTTCATGTCTTGACACCATGCATGCACAACAGTCTTCAATCAGCACGGGTCTGAACCCAAACATAGATAATGACGCAGCGTTTGTGCCAAAAAATTACAACTCCAGCAACACAGAATCGTTCAGAACGCAAAATTAAATCAACGAAACAAGCCAAGCACTTATATGACCTTAACGTCCTGGGCTGGGCTGCACTTGCGGTCTTAGCAGCTCCATGTTTATTTACTGTTGAGAACCGTTCTAATTGTATGGAAGTCGCGCAGACTTAGGAAAATTCGTAACACTGGGGAAACTTAGCACTGCCAAGATCTCTCGTGCAACCCAGCTCAGACAGAACTAAGGCATTTGGAAAGCAAGTGAAAAGGTTCAAAGAGATGAGTATTTTGTTTCAGATGTAACGATTTTGCTGAGTGGAGGCTTTGTCCGCTTGAGAAAGACAAGACCGCCGACAGTTTGCGCTTGTCTTGTTTCGTGAATTACATTTTGCCTTCTGAACGATCCTTTGTTGTCTGAAGTTGAATTTTTCATTATCAAAGACGCCAGGTGTACAAAGGTAACAAATACAGCCTACCCTACTCTCCTTTTAAGATTTTCCGTTTCATGTCTGTAGTCATATTTCGGTGAACAAGCAATAAAAAGAGCTTGAAATAAGGACTATGCTTCCGGTATTAAAAAGCAAAAAAGAACAACAACAACAACATCAAAATAAAACAAAAAAACAAGAGGCGTTAGAGTCCGACCCCTTTAGAAACATAACAATTATCGCAAATCACATCCAGGCAGTGTTTGGAGTGCGATGGTCCATGTGAGAACGAGGATGGTGTGACTTCATCCATGCTGTGCGGAAACTACAAGCACTGGGTGCATCAGCCTCGCCTAATCGTCAAACATGACATGCCCGATGCTATGAGCAACAAAGGGCAGAAGCTTTGGGGGATAGAGATAAATATTTAAAAAAAACTCAAGAGAAGGAAGAATTATGAACACTGTCAGTCCGAACGAAAGCTCAGAGAGAAACAAGAAAAGGAAGAATTATGAACACTGTCAGTCCGAACGAAAGCTCAGAGAGAAACAAGAAAAGGAAGAATTATGAACACTGTCAGTCCGAACGAAAGCTCAGAGAGAAACAACACAAGAAAAGGAAGAATTATGAACACTGTCAGTCCGAACGAAGGCTCAGAGAGAAACAACACAAGAAATGGAAGAATTATGAACACTGTCAGTCCGAACGATAGCTCAGAGAGAAACAAGAAAAGGAAGAATTATGAACACTGTCAGTCCGAACGAAGGCTCAGAGAGAAACAACACAAGAAAAGGAAGAATTATGAACACTGTCAGTCCGAACGAAAGCTCAGAGAGAAACAAGAAAAGGAAGAATTATGAACACTGTCAGTCCGAACGAAAGCTCAGAGAGAAACAAGAGAAGGAAGAATTATGAACACTGTCAGTCCGAACGAAGGCTCAGAGAGAAACAAGAAAAGGAAGAATTATGAACACTGTCAGTCCGAACGAAGGCTCAGAGAGAAACAACACAAGAAATGGAAGAATTATGAACACTGTCAGTCCTAACGAAAGCTCAGAGAGAAACAAGAAATGGAAGAATTATGAACACTGTCAGTCCGAACGAAAGCTCAGAGAGAAACAAGAAATGGAAGAATTATGAACACTGTCAGTCCGAACGAAGGCTCAGAGAGAAACAACACAAGAAATGGAAGAATTATGAACACTGTTAGTCCTAACGAAAGCTCAGAGAGAACCAACACAAGAAAAGGAAGAATTATGAACACTGTCAGTCCTAACGAAAGCTCAGAGAGAAACAACACAAGAAAAGGAAGAATTATGAACACTGTCAGTCCGAACGAAAGCTCAGAGAGAAACAAGAAAAGGAAGAATTATGAACACTGTCAGTCCGAACGAAGGCTCAGAGAGAAACAACACAAGAAATGGAAGAATTATGAACACTGTCAGTCCGAACGAAGGCTCAGAGAGAAACAACACAAGAAATGGAAGAATTATGAACACTGTCAGTCCGAACGAAGGCTCAGAGAGAAACAAGAAAAGGAAGAATTATGAACACTGTCAGTCCGAACGAAAGCTCAGAGAGAAACAACACAAGAAATGGAAGAATTATGAACACTGTCAGTCCGAACGAAGGCTTAGGGGAAAAAATGCAGGAAGAGGGAAGATGGAATGAAGTCACGTGCAGAGGTAAAAAGATGTCAGTGTTTATTGACCTGGGGATGTAGGCGAACTGTCTGAGCCAGTCAGGACAAATTGACATGGGGAAAACATGATGGTTTCCTTCACAGCACAGCAGTGACACACACACACACACACACACACACACACACACAAAGGATGTGCTCCTCATCACACGATCCCCAGAACACACTCACTCTTTCTGGCGAACAAAAATCGAAAAGGTTGTTGACTCCTTTAACAATAATTATCTTCACTATGGAGACTAGGTTTTTCGTCGGCATCCTTCTACATTACCGCTACAATGTGATACTGGCACGGAAAGAGCTGAATGGAAAGCGGGTTATGAACAGAAGAGAGAAATAATGAAGAAAGCTGTCACATGTTAGTTTCTTTTTCAATGAGGCGTCAAAGTGTGCACAGTGATCAACATACGCTACATCATATCTGCTACAATTTTTTTAAACGAGAAAAAAATGCGACTAAGACGAAGAATCGCATTGAGTTCTGGTAATACAGCGAGGGAAACTAAAGGAACGATTATGGAATCTCAATGAAGAAAGATAAAAAGAAAAAAAGGGGAAAAGATACGACTGTAAGAAAATGAAACACTTTAATTTACATTCAATCTAAACAAGTTGGTGTTTCGAAGGACTCCATCGCAGTCATGACATGTCCGCCTCCGACTTTCTCCTCCAGCTACAGGGAGAAGGGAGGCGATATGGGGAGGGAGGGGGAGATTAGGAAAGAGAGGGAGGGAGGGAGAAGAGCGAGAGAAAGAATGAGAGAGAGCGAGAGAGAGAGAATGAGAGAGCGCGAGAGAGAGCGAATGAGAGCGAGAGAGAGAGAGAGAGAGAGAGAACGAATGAGAGAGAAAGAGAGAGAAAGAGAGAGTCCAAAACGAATGAAGGAAAAGAAAAGGAAAGAACGACTGAAAGAAAGAAAAGAAATAATAAAGAAAACAAACAAAATGATGGCCACTGGGTACGAACTAGCTACCGCCATTTCCTTTCAGGCTTTGAAGGCTTAGACCGTGAGCCAGTCTGATCCCTCTCTCTCTCTCTCTCTCTCTCTCTCACTCACACACACACACACACACACACACACACACACACACACACACCAACACATTAACACACAAAAACACACTATAACATACGCAAAGACAAAGAGACAGATAAAGAGACAGCGAGACACACACACACACACACACACACACACACACACACACACACACACACACACACACACACACACACATAGAGGGGGGGGGGGAACAGAGAGAAATTCAGATTCGGATGGTTTATCCAATTTAGGCCTAGGCCCCTCATGAAGGGTAATATGAACAGACAATAATCAGTATAACAAATACAGACATAAAGATTTTAAAAATGCAACTACGGATATATGAGGTTAATCAGGAACATTAAGAAGTAAGTATTTCCCTATATCTGAAAGATTTGTAGAAAATCAGAGACAAATTTCGCACAACATCATGGTCAGTACAAGACAGCAATAAAACCAGCTTGAAAAGACAAGGTTGTCTATAGTATCTAGTTCGAATAAATGTTCCTCTGATTTCTTTCAATACTTCACAACTAAGAACAAAATGAACTTCATCTTCTTTTGAAAGTTTACAAATGGGACAAATGAAATCAAATTCTTTAACATTTTTGTATCTATACCGACGTACAGCCAAATCAGAAATACCAAGTCTAAACTTCGTAGTGATTATATTTTATATGTTTATAAAGATTCGGAAGCAAATATGATTTCACAACATGCGAGACAGAAAATGTTCTATACAACTTAAATTTATGACTGGTAAAAATATGTTGATTCCATTCCTGCCATGTACAATCTATTAGACGTTGAGGACAGAGAGAGAGAAAGAGAGAGAGAGAGAGAGAGAGAGAGAGAGAGAGAGAGAGAGAGAGAGAGAGAGAGAGAGAGAGAGAGAGAGAGAGAGAGATGCGGGAAGAGGAGGGCACAAACAAATGAGCATGGAGTTCGAACTGACAATCTCCATATCGTTAGACTTTTGAAGGCTGAGAGAGCGAGCGATTTAGAAACGATGGATCCCGGATATTGAAAATATCATCGTATCATCTCAAAACGATGACAAGTACGAGAATGTTCACATGGAATTTCAACGTCATACATAAAAGCTACTTATATCATGGGAATATAGAAATTCATGGTACAAAAACAGACGGAACAGTGTCTGATGCCTAAGTCGCAGGTGTTAAATTTTCTACTTTTTTTTCAGGCCGGGGTGGGGGGGCTGGGGGGGGGGGAATCTGATAGAAAAGTACGTCGGTGCTTCAGGATTCACATTCAAATAATTAATTAACTCCGAAACAAACAGAAACTATCGTGCTAGCGTTCCTGATATCCTATACACTACCTTACACATGAGAGACAGGGAGAGAGAGGGGGGGGGGGGAGAAGACAGACAGATAGATAGATAGATAGAGAGGTAGATAGATGGATAGAGCGAGAGACAGTGTGTGTGTGTGAAAGTGAGAGAGAGAGAGAGAAAGAGAGAGAGAGAGAGACGCTTGAGGAAATGATTGAATGAATAACTTTTATTTTCTGGATATAACAGATTCAGCATTCATACATTTTTATCCAGTCCTCGAAAACAGCAACATAAAACGAAAGAAGAAGATTGAGGTAGGGAGGAAGAAGTCTGAGGAGGGGGGCAGAGAAATACAGACAGAGAAAAACAGACAGACAGACATGCAGAGAAAGAAAGAAAGAAAGAAAAAGAAAAAGAAAATGAGGGAGGGGGGGGGGGGTAAAGAAAAATGCGATAGATGGAAAGCGAAAGAAGAAAAAAGGGGGAGAAAGAAAGAAAACAGGGCAAGAGAGAAATGTGGCATATATATGGGCAGATTTCGACACTCAGACACACTGGCAGATATACAGCTAGATATATAGACAGGCAAAGGCCTGACACATAGAAAGATAGGTAGACGTACAGATGAATGTACGAAAAGATGGATGGACTGACAAACAGAAACAAATGACGAGTGTATGGCTACACAGACGGATGGACGAAGTGGGAAGGGACAGAGAAAAACAAGTAAACTACCATGCAGTCAAGGTAAAAAAAAAAAATGCAGGCATTGCAAGAGGCATTGCCGCCAATAGTCAAGCAGGCAGAGAGACAGTCACAAACAGATACAAAACAGATGGGTCTTAGAGGGAGAGAGAGAGAGAGAGAGAGAGAGAGAGAGAGAGAGAGAGAGAGAGAGAGAGAGAGAGAACAATAAGCAATATGACTTCCTGATTAAATTATTTCAATTATTCAACAACTTTTCATTGGGCTCTTTGTGGGGGAAAGACGAAAGAGACAGAGAGACAAACAAACAGAAGGAGGGAGTGAGGGGAAGGGGAAGGGAGGGATAAGGCACTGAAACAGACAGGGGGTGATGGAGGGGGGAGGGGAAGGGAGGAGGCACTGAAACAGACAGGGAGTGATAGAGGGAGTGAGGGGAAGGGGAAGGGAGAAGTCATTAAAACAGACAGGGAGTGAGGGAGGGAGTGAGGAAAGGAGAAGGGAGAGAGGAGGCATTGAAACAGACAGGGAGTGAGGGAGGGGGTGAGGGGAAGGGAGGAGGCACTGAACCAGACAGGGAGTGATGGAGGGGGAGGGGAAGGGATGGAGGAGGCACTGAAACAGACAGGGAGTGATGGAGGGGGGGAGGGGGAGGGATGGAGGAGGCACTGAAACAGACAGGGAGTGATGGAGGGGGGAGGGGAAGGGATGGAGGAGGCACTGAAACAGACAGGGAGTGATGGAGGGGGGAGGGGAAGGGAGGGAGGAGGCACTGAAACAGACAGGGAGTGATGGAGGGGGGAGGGGAAGGGAGGGAGGAGGCACTGAAACAGACAGGGAGTGATGGAGGGGGGAGGGGAAGGGAGGGAGGAGGCACTGAAACAGACAGGGAGTGATGGAGGGAGGGAGGGGAAGGGAGGGAGGAGGCACTGAAACAGGGAGTGATGGAGGGGGGAGGGGAAGGGATGGAGGAGGCACTGAAAGAGACAGGGAGTGATGGAGGGGGGAGGGGAAGGGAGGAGGCACTGAAACAGACAGGGGGTGATGGAGGGGGGAGGGGAAGGGATGGAGGAGGCACTGAAACAGACAGGGAGTGATGGAGGGGGGGAGGGGAAGGGAGGAGGCACTGAAAGAGACAGGGAGTGATGGAGGGGGGAGGGGAAGGGAGGAGGCACTGAAACAGACAGGGGGTGATGGAGGGGGGAGGGGAAGGGATGGAGGAGGCACTGAAACAGACAGGGAGTGATGGAGGGGGGGAGGGGAAGGGAGGAGGCACTGAAACAGACAGGGAGTGATGGAGGGGGGAGGGGAAGGGAGGGAGGAGGCACTGAAACAGACAGGGAGTGATGGAGGGGGGAGGGAGGGAGGAGGCACTGAAACAGACAGGGAGTGATGGAGGGGGGAGGGGAAGGGAGGAGGCACTGAAACAGACAGGGGGTGATGGAGGGGGGAGGGGAAGGGATGGAGGAGGCACTGAAACAGACAGGGAGTGATGGAGGGGGGGAGGGGAAGGGAGGAGGCACTGAAACAGACAGGAGGTGATGGAGGGGGGAGGGGAAGGGAGGAGGCACTGAAACAGACAGGGGGTGATGGAGGGGGGAGGGGAAGGGAGGAGGCACTGAAACAGACAGGGAGTGATGGAGGGGGGGAGGGGAAGGGAGGGAGGAGGTACTGAAACAGGGAGTGATGGAGGGGGGAGGGGAAGGGAGGGAGGAGGCACTGAAACAGACAGGGAGTGATGGAGGGGGGAGGGGAAGGGACGGAGGAGGCATTGAAACAGACAGGAGGTGATGGAGGGGGGAGGGGAAGGGAGGGAGGAGGCACTGAAACAGACAGGGAGTGATGGAGGGGGGAGGGGAAGGGAGGAGGCACTGAAACAGGGAGTGATGGAGGGGGAGGGAGGGAGGAGGCACTGAAACAGACAGGGAGTGATGGAGGGAGGGAGGGAGGGGGGGGAGGGAGGGGGCACTGAAACAGACAGGGAGTGATGGAGGGGGGAGGGGAAGGGAGGAGGCACTGAAACAGACAGGGGGTGATGGAGGGGGGAGGGGAAGGGATGGAGGAGGCACTGAAACAGACAGGGAGTGATGGAGGGGGGGAGGGGAAGGGAGGAGGCACTGAAACAGACAGGAGGTGATGGAGGGGGGGAGGGGAAGGGAGGAGGCACTGAAACAGACAGGGGGTGATGGAGGGGGGGAAGGGAAGGGAGGAGGCACTGAAACAGACAGGGAGTGATGGAGGGGGGAGGGGAAGGGAGGGAGGGGGCACTGAAACAGACATGGGTGATGGAGGGAGGGGGCATTTAAACAGACAGGGGTGATGGAGGGAGGGGGCATTGAAACAGACAGGGAGTGAGGGAGGGAGGGAGGGGAAGGGGAAGGGAGAAGGTATTCAAACAGAGAGTGATGGTAGGAGTGTGGAGCGGGGCGGACAACAGAGGGGCAGATGGAGACAAGAGAGAAACAGATGGGTGAAGCACAGAGAGAGACAGACAGACAAAGAGAGAGACAGACACAGAGAGAGAGAGAGAGAGAGAGAGAGAGAGAGAGAGAGAGAGAGAGAGAGGCAGAAACAGTAACACACAGGTCAGACAAAACGATACGCAGAACGACAGATAAACATATCACGAGTCAGATTCAATGATAATCTCATGTTCCCTTTTCTGATGCGCCGCTACCCAGCAACACGGAATTTTCAATGATGATTCGCTGCTTGCTTTTTTCGCTAAGAAATAGCTAAGTCACGACTTAAAATCATCACACACACACACACACACACACACACACACACACACACACACTTACAGACAGACAGACACAGACACACAGACACAGACACACACTTTCACAGCAGCTATCCTTTTGTTTTCGCATTTATATCAACATAAACACACCAACAAAGTTCAGAGTGAAGCCACACGAAAGGGAAACTAAACATTATCAGAAAAGGGATAAAACAACACACGACGTGGAGATAACCCTCTCCCTTTCGCCCCCCACACCCACCCCCTCCGCCCCCTGTGGAAGGCCGAACAGGTCGGAAAAAGGAAAACAGACATCGGAGTGTTCGAGGTATTTTTACGGGTTTTTTTTTTTTTTGTGAGCCTCAAAAGACATAGCGCCGTTGTTTCCTGTGATGCACAGTCCAGCTGCACACACCTGGGATTCTGATAAATATATGATCGCTATCATTGTTATGTTTATTACGTCTTATCATCTTTGTTCTTCTTATCATTATCATCATCATCAATATTGTTTTTGTACCGACAATGCCAAATCCTTTCTTGACAAAGGAAAATGGCATTCACTATAGAAAAAAGCTTTCGGTCAGGATAAGGAAAACTGTCATCCTATTGTGCAATAACACAAACTTCACACAAAAAAGGGAATACAATCGCTTGCACAGCGTGCTGTCTTTCGTGACATGCAAATCGAACAAACTCCCCGTGCGAAAGATTTTCTCGTTTTCTTTGTCGTTTCTGTTTTTGCGATCGTTAAAGCAGAAAACTAATTTTAGAAAAAGAGAATGTAATCACATAAGCAAACCACAACGACAATAACAAAAAACAAAAAACAAACAAAAAAAGACAAGAAAAACGCCATGCTAAACATTGTTCTCCCTCCCTCCCTCTCTCTCTCTCTCTCTCTCTCTCTCTCTCTCTCTCTCTCTGTATCCTTTGTCGTCATTGTTATTGCAATCAATATTGCAGAAAACTAACAAGAAAAAAGAAACGTCAACGTTCTGTCATGCACGAAGGACAATATTTTTCAACCCCTTTAACCCTCTCCCACTGCCACGCTTCCCCCTCTTCATCGAACACTTTCGTTGCTACTATTATCATTATTATTGTCATTTAACTCCCCATCCTCCTCGTAATCCCCACCCCATTCCCCTTCGAAGCATCCTTACACCCTCTCTATTCCCTGCTCCCTCAACCTCCCCAACACTGTTTTGTGATGCAATACTTCCAACAGTTTCGCTGTTCTGCACCTTTATCCATTCCTTCCTTGTCCACTCAGGTCCCTTTACTGCACACCCCCGTTCCATAAACACACACACACACACACACGCGCACGCACGCACACACATACATACACACACACTCGCACACACAGACACACACACACAAGCAAACACACACACACGCGCGCGCGCAAGCAAGCAAACACACACACACACACACACACACACACACGTACTGACACACACACGCACCTTCCAAGACCCCTACCATCTCCGGAGCCCTCCCTTCCCCGGCCCACACGGTTGTTGGATGACACTGCCCGTGCCTCACCTCACACCCCCCATCCCCACCCCTCCACCCCAAACCCACTCACCTGATCATGCTGGAGTAGTCCTCAGGGTCGGGTACGCTCAGTCTGGACATGATGGGGTCCGGGTACATGGACAGCCCGTAGTGGTTCAGGTCGGGGTACCCCCCAGGGTACAGGGTGCCCTGACCTTCCTGCCAGAAGGTGACGGAGCGCGTGCCCCTGTCGCCTCCCCTCTTGCTGCCCTGGCTGTCCGTACTCCGCCGTCTGCCCTGGTCCATGCTCATGCGTCGGACGAAGTCCACACTCTTCCGTCTCAGGTTATCCATGGTGAGGGGGCTGGAGTCGATCTGCTATCCTCAATGCTCGTTTCTTTTCTTTTCTTTTTTCTTCCTTTTCTTTTATTTTGGTGACCCCCTTATCTTCTTCCTACTGGAGCTACTCTTTGGACAGATTTTCCTCCTCCAACGGAGATGCGTGATGAGAGTTCCTTTTTGAGAGACGTTTCTTGACGCGATGTTTTTTTCACTTGCTCTCAACACAGCTTCCTTTTCTGTAGTGAAGGTGCCCAACGGAGAATCCCTTTTTTGGAAAAAAAAGGAACTGAATGACACGATCCTGTCTTGACTCACCCCTTCCGACAGGTACCTCTTTAGTAAAGATGCATTACGAGAGCCCCTTTCACAGGGGAAGTGTCTGCCGCGATCCTGTACTCACTGTTTTCTTGATCTGTCCACCGGCCTTTTTCTGGGATACCTTGTCGTGGTCTTGCGTTCACACTTCTGTCACTGAAGAGCTTTCTGCAGGAAACGGGCAACTCTTGGTAGGAAGTCTTATGGTTCTGAATACAGGTGCTAAGAAGATGTTTTTGTTCTGGAGGTGTAACACAAGGTGCTTCTCACTGTGTTCTTGATGGAATTCCCCACTCCTCTATAAAGACGCTAAAGATTCAGTAGCTGGTTTGCCGCGATCTGGTACCCTTCACTATCTGAAGCTGTTAAACATAAGAATACTGAATATGTGTTCAGACCGTTTAGAACTGGCCACAAGAGAGCTTTTTAGGTTGGTACTGCGCCATGTCCTCTCATACGTCTTTGACGCTGTTCAGATCACAACTACAACGTGGTTTTCTACAAAATTTACGCTTCTTTGGAGTAATGCAGAAGAGAGCTGAACCCTTTTCCTGCCTAATTTTTCGGCTTTCCCCCTTCAAAGATCGGTTCAGTTCATAGATGGCAGACTCAAAGTCTTCGATCAGTGGATGGGGAGCAGGAAGCTTCATCATCCATCTGCAGGCTGCCTGGTCCCTGCAGGTTGCTGATAATACATTTCAAGTGGGACGCCCGAGAAAATGAAATTACGAACCGTGTATGGATTTCACGGTCTCTGGACTCCCTTTTTATCTGGCAGAAATGATCCTTTCTAGCTTCCAGCAGGACCCCGCTGCTGCTGTTTACGCCAAATCTAGGCAGATACTAAGTAACTCATCTGTCCAGTGGCCTGCCAGACATCTGCAGCACGCACGGCCTTATCAATTCCTTGGTGGCGTGTTATGACCGGGTTGATTCATTGGTCGTGAAGTGGGCTTTGTGTTACCATAATCGTATCGTTACCAATTTTGTTTCACTGGTAGGGAAACGCGTTTACCAATCACCATAACCTGAACGTGACCATTTTGTTCCACTGGTTGTGAAATATGAATCGAATCCATCGTAGTTTAACAGTCGCTTCCAATGTTCTGTTACAAACAACAGCTCATCACAAAGTGGATATTTTTCAACAGCGTTGTGAAAAGTTACGGCAATTCAATATGTAAACTCGCACAGTGCTGAAGAAATTCAGGTAGACAATGCACTGACCACCAAACCGCACAGACTCTTGCTGAAACCACCACACTTTCTCTGCTCACACACAACCAGTCAAAATGTCGCCAGTCTGCTGTTCTGACACAGGACCCACTTCGCACCACCTCACAGCACAATCATCAGAACCACCTGAGGCGCGATAAGCCACGAAACAGACGGTTCTTGATCAGATCTGATCCACATCTTTTCCTGCTCTCGGTCTCCCTCCAACAAGCACCAATCACAGTGGTGCAGAGACCACCACCACCACTGTGACGCAATTATCCCGTTACCCCGTCATGGCAGGGTCGGGCGATCAAAAGCTGTCCGAAGCAGTGGTTATGGAGCGGCAGGCACACACAGGCCGACGTTAATTCGATAGAGATATTCAGGGACATTACACCCGCTGACACTGACGGAACGGTGGCCGCGGGTCAAAGGCCTGGCGGCTGGAGTGACCTAGCGAAAAAAATACACGATAAAAAGCTTTTCTTGCGAAAAGATCAAGGGGGGGAAAACAGCCATGTCCCCACAATCACTTGTTGGAAATGCAGTGGTCTGCACTCTCATAAGCAAACTGACGTCTACATTCCATATCCGTTCATTCCTTCATTCAAGCACTCTGTGTATTCATTTACTTATCTACATGGTTATTTGTTTACTTCCATCCACAAGTATGTATTCACCGTATACTCATTTACCTGCTTGTCCATTCGTTTGTTTACTGTCTACAAACTCCAGCGACACAAACATAAGCTTGTATTTAACTGTGTTCACTTTCTGATTAATTTATTAATAGGACAAACCTTTGACACAAGAATTAATTCCCACCGGAAGTAGAAAAGAATCTCTTTCACCTATATAGCTAATCTGAAGTCAGCAAATCACGTTGATTGACTAATTGGATGACTGGTTTACCTACCATTATCGTCAGTCACAACCTGAGCAGGTAAACACAGGTGTCCATCATGATTTTTTTTTTTATCTCAGTCAATTACACAGTTTTTAATCATTTATTCACTACTTCAGTTTATCAGTCAGTGCAGCTATCCATTCATCCACAAAGCAGTTACCTGTTATCTATACATCCATCAGTCTTTCTATTCATTTGTTTCTGAATATATGAATGACTTATATCTATGTGCTGAAGAACACGCAACCAGACGCGTTTGGAGATAGCTTTAACGATTATCCTATCTGCACACAGCGTAAACACACACACACACACACACACACACACACACACACAGAGAGAGAGAGAGAGAGAGAGAGAGAGAGAGAGAGAGAGAAAGGAAAAGGAGATAAATACTGAAGGAACAATTCTATGATGATTTATCTTCTAAATAATCAAAACGATTGCTGTCACACACACACACACACACACACACACGCGCGCGCGCGCGCGCGCACCGGGTACAGCGGTCGGTAAAAGACAATCACAATGGAACAAGTGGTCCTTCCCAAGCAGGTCACAAACATTTCCAAGCAAGCAAGTCACTTAAAAAATAAAACAGAAAGAAAGTAACTTCCCACCAAGCAAGTCACTTTAGTACTCCCCAAAGTAAGCAAGTTAGTGTGGGTGTACACCCCGAATCCCAGCGAACACTCACTATAAGCCGAGTCAATCCCGACACAGGCGTGTGGTGGTGGTGCAAGGAGTGAACAGTTCATCTCTCCAAGGTAGGTGAAGAAGTCAACTCGCTTACCCTTTTCTCCCAGCTCCTGTGCGTCCTCCTCTTCCTCCTTCTCCTCCTCCTCCTCCTTCCTCTTTGCCCCAATCCCCAAAAGGCGTAACACCCACTCGTCGTCTCCCCGCCCCTCCTCCTCCGTCCCCCCTCCCACTCATCCTGCTTTCCCCACCCCTAGCAGCCACGGAGCCCCACCCCATCTTCCCTCCCCCTTTACTATCAAACCCGACCTCATCTTCTGGCAACTTCTGTCTCAGCCCCCTCTCTCCGGCTCTGGAGTGCATGCACATCGGCTTGCGGGCCCGTCTGTTGGTTGTGTGCGCTCTGTCCTTGCTGGGGAGAAAGGGGGGAAAGGGCGAGGGAAGAGAGGGTGGATGATGGAAGACAGAGGGAGTGAGGTTGGGGAGGGAGGGAGAAATAGAGATTGACGGCCAGGGTGGAGAGGAGAGGGAAAGAGGGAGAGAAAACCAAGACAGGCACACGGACTGACAGACAGACAGATAGAAGACAGACAGACAGACAGACAGAGTGGGATACGGAAGAGATAGAGAGACATACAGAGACTGAGAGAGGGGGAGGGAGAACAGGGGGTGGGAGTGGGGGGAGGGATAGAGGGAGTGGGGGAAGGGAACTGGCCGTGAGGGCCCGATAACCGAACGGTTAAAACTCTAAACTTTCAATCTGACGGTCCTGGGTTCAATCCCGACAATGTCTTGCTCGATTAAGGGACTGGGAGACTTCCGGTCTGACAGGGCAACAGATGTGCAGATCCGACAATGCATGTATCCCTTCTGTGTGTATTCGTTTGCAAAAGATCACAGTACGCACGTTAAAGATCCTGTAACCCACGTCACAGTTCGGTGGGTTATGGAAACATGAATACCTAAAATATACCAACCATGACGAGAACCATCGACAAAGTGATGCTGGCGTGCAACTGGAAAAAGAAACTGTAAATAATCCACAAAGAGAGAGAAGACGGAAAGGGTGTGAAGGAGCGGCTGTGTGGGTAGTTGAACAATGAAAGATGTTTGTTTGCTTACTGTTTGTTTGTTTGTTTGTTATTGTCATTGTTGCTGTTGTTTTTCAAAACAAGATATATGAGTTGGGAAAAAGGAGTCCAGGGAGAGGAAGGGCGAGAAAGAGAAATGAAAGAGTTTAAAAAAAAAAAAGTCAGTGAGTACATTCATGTACAGCCAAACTCACGGTTGGACAGACTTACGGACGGACAGACAGACAAACGGGGAGATGAAAGAAAGTAGGCTGAGGTGGGGTGGGGAAGGGGGAAGGTGAAGGGAGGTAGTGCCTTCAAAGTATGACATACACTCAAGTTACGACGTTAAGATACGAGTACGACTGCCAGGTAAAAACTAATCATGACGTCATCCCAGCAACCTCGGTGTAAGATTTTCTTGTTGTTTTTTCAGGCTGCAAGACTGGGAGAATACATAGGAACGTACGAGCATGCGCGAGCGCGCGTACGTGCATGTGTACGTGCGTGTGTGTATGTGTGTGAGAGAAAGAGAGAGGGGGGAGCAGAGAGACAGACAGAGAATGCAAGGAAATCTTGACGACAAATAATTGATGATGACAACCATGATAAAGGTTAAAAGATGATGATGACGATGGTGATGTTGGTGTTGAAGGTGGTCGTGATGGTGATGATGGTGATAATGATGACGACGGCGATGATGATGATGCTTATGAATGAGTGATTGAGAATGAAGCGTGTGCATGCGTGCGTGCGAACGTGCGTGCGGGAGTGTGTGCGTGTGTGTGCGTGTGGGCGCGCGCGCGCGCGCGCGTGTGTGTGTGCATGATCGTGTGTGTGTGCAGGCGGCAGGCGTTATCTCTGGCCGGGTGGGTCCCCTTCCATTTCGGTTCCTCAAGCTGACTGATCGTCTTTATCTGCATCCCCTAACTTTATTTTTAACGCCTCAATGGGTCCCTTCATCCGCACCCTCCTCCCTCTAATCTTAACTCACCCCTCCTCACCCACCCACTCCCTCCCTCTGACTGCAACTAGTGCAACAGCCTTTTGATATCAAGGACGTGTGGCGAAATATGTAAGTACGTACAATGAATACAAAAATATAACAGAACAAACCAAAACAACAAAACAGATTAAATGAATGAATACATGAATGCAAATGAATAATTAATGAAATACAATTCAAATTTCCACAACAAAAACGCACAATTTATAACCAAAAAAAATCCTCAGCCATCTCTCTCATATGAACCAGGCTCAACCCTTTCGTCGAAAGATTACGGATTCCGTGAACAGTTCCACATAATTAAAGATTATAATTTCTGCACAGTTCGAAAAGAAAGAACTCCGCCATTAATATGATTGCAGTTTCGAGAGAGAGAGAGAGAGAGAGAGAGAGAGAGAGACAGAGAGAGACAGAGACAGAGAGAGAGAGAGAGAGAGACAGAGAGACAGAGAGACACACAGAGAGAGAAGCAACAATATACTGTTCGTCACCGCACATCCTCTGGCCTTGGTGGTTTGTTTCTGCTCTTTCGATCTGATGTACCATTTTTTACCATAAGAAGATACCTCCGCCAGAAAAGTTGCTGAACCCCCAACGCATCAATGTGATAGATCGTGGGAATTCAATGTCTCCGGCGTTACAACAAAATATTATCTTGAAGCATTGCGATGTTCAAGAACCGTGAATATATACCCCACCGATCTGGAGGAGAAGCGTTTCCATTCAGAGCAACCAGTTTCATCATCCCTGTCTGTGTGTCTGTCTCTGCGTGTCTGTCTGTGTGTCTGCCTCTCTCTGTAGAGAAATCCATTTTGATACGAAAATGAAAACACACATGTACGCGGCAAGGAGTGGGGGTTGGGGGTTGGGGAGGACAGCTTGGGAGCGGAGGGGTGGGGGTGGGGGGGGGGGGGAAGATGCGCAGAACTGCACTATGGCAACACGCTCTCAAGGGGTGATGTAACCTGAATGTCATGCAGAAAACAAATCGTAATCCGTACAGTAATACTTACAGAATTGCTTACAGCCTACTCTAACGGATAGGGTCATCTCAAGACTGGGAACCCATCGATAAACAAAACTGACAATTCCACACAGAAAAAAAGTATTGTAAAATAATGAGTTATACAATAGAACACGATTCAATACAATGCAGTGCAGTACAATACCTTGACTTTACATGGAATGATTTACTTCTTTCGCTTTATTAAACATCTGCACTCAGCTCTCTGAAGTCTGGCCTTGAAACTTCTTTCCAAATGCTCCCCCCCCCCCTCCCCTCCCTCTCCCGCCACCGTTTTGTTTTTTTTTTTTTTTTCTCCCCTGTTTTCAGTTTGGCTATTTATCTGCATGAGTTTTATCTTTTATTCCTCTGAATTACAGTTATATGTGCGTGTGAATGACTCGTGCAAAAACGCTATGATTTGTCTGTGCACGAGAATCAGCGCTCTATACATTATTCTTCTTATTACTATCGCCATTATCATTATTATTATTATCATTAATATGAACATTATTATAGAATTATTACTTCTATAAATAATGTTATCATCATCATCACCATCGTCGTCATCAGTCGCTGCAAGACAGGACTCTACAGCTGCAACAGGTGCAGCTCAAGCTCCACAGTGTGAACACTAACAGGCAACATCCTTTGTCACGCGATACAAAAGGAGGCGATCGTTTTGGTTAAGAATTTGTCAAGCTGTTTCATCTTAGGCAAAGTGAACACACAAAAAATGTGAAACACATTTGGAAATTTTGAATACATAACGCAGGCAAAATAGGCGCTTCAACTGGCATAATGCAAGTACATAAAGTAACCAACAGCAACAAAATTAGGAAACAACACTATCAACAAGAAAAAAACAACAACAAAAAAACAAAAACGATGGGAACGTATTACTGGAAGCTATTCCTTGGATCCACTGGAGCTGCTGTCCTGGGAATGATATCGTTTGGCATCTTCTCTCGATACTTTTTCTTTCTTTCTTTTTCTTTTATATGGGAACTTTTTACTTTTGGCTCCGCTATCGTCCAATCTTTCCGTGCCTCGTAGTACGCACGTGTGTGTGTGTGTGTGTGTGTGTGTGTGTGTGTGTGTGTGTGAGTGTGTGAGTGACAGAGTGAGTGTATGTTTGTGTGTGTGTGTGTGTATGTTTGTGTGTGTGTGTGTGTGTGTGTGTGCGTGCGTGCGTGCGTGCGTGCGTGCGTGCGTGCGTGCGTGTGTGTGCGTGTGTATGTGTGTGTACACGTGTTTGGGTCGATACAGGAATGAGTATATAAAGTGGGTGAGAGAATACGCCAGACAGAGACAGACATTCACACAGGCAGACATACAGGCCGATAAAATAAAGAGAGCAGAGAGGAAACAAGAGATGATAAAGACA
>NC_134893.1:38367582-38387582 GCF_041734735.1 Babylonia areolata | reverse complement strand
GGACGTCGGAATGCGTCAGTGTCATTTGCTCACATATTTCCTCTCATGTATTCTTTCTCATTTACTTACCTGGCTATTTTCTTATTCATTTATTGAATTTTCAAACTGAATTAAGCAAAGCTCTTTAGCACATCTTCAGATCCGAATCTGAAATTCTTTAATTAATCAAGCATAAAGAAACAAATAAACAAAACCTTCACAGCCACGCAACTAGGGCTCCATTTGTTTAACAATGTGAAGAGGAGATGACAATGAGTTCACTTCAGTCAGTTGCTCAAGGAGGCGTCACTCCATTCGGACAAATCCATATACACTGCACTACATCTGCTAAGCAGATGCCTGACCAGCAGCATAACCGAACGCGCTTTGTCAAGCCTTGAGGGAAAGTGAATAGAATAGAATAAGATGAATAAATGAATAAAATTAATGACAATAAACTAGATAAATAGAACGATGAATAAATGAAGAGACTGGTCAATCAATCAATAGATACATGAATAATAAATGAATGAATGAATAAATAAATAAGCAAATGAAAAATAAAACAAATAAATGCATAGATAAATAAATAGATAAATAAACAAAGTGATGGCACTGAAAGAGGACCGGAGTTCACGAGCAATGAATGGGGAAGGGCGGCTGCACATCAAGGGTCAGTGTTTCATTTCAGACCAACTTTCCTCTCTCAAGCTCCTCCCTTCCTGCCTGCCCCGGCCCTCCAGCCTCTCTCTGCACTCTCCTCAAGGGTGCTGGACAAAATCAGAGAAGCGTGCATTTTCAGTTTCAAGAGGGCGTCGAAGCGTGTCTACTGCACCACATCTGTTGTGTAAACACACACACACACACACACACACACACACACACACACACACACACAAACCCAATGCGCTAGTCAGGCTCTGCTACTCTCTGCCAAGACTCAAGAAAATCCAGAGAGGAGGAGGGGGGGGGAAAGGTACGGGGTGCCCAACGTGTGTTGGAGTGAAGGAAGAAGAGCTCCTTTGGGCTGTCCCGATACTTACTGTATCGCGGTCATCAAGTCTTCAAACCTTCACTCTTTATTACCAGTGTAAACAAATAGGCAAATTCGAAAGCAACGCTTAGAATCCCGAATGTGTAAATGAAATCAAGTGTGCACCAACACAAAACAGAGGGAAGAAAGAAAAACAAACGTGTAGATTTAAAAAGAACAAGTGAACGGTCACAAAAAAAGGCAGGGAAATAGAGGGGAAAAGAAAAAAAAGAAGAAAAAAAGAAAGAAAAAAAAAGAAAGAAACCAACAAACCATCCCACGTAGATAACGTTCCTGTGCTCTGGAGCTTAACTCGGATCCTAAATAATTCTAAGTGGGGTGACTCTGAGAGTGTGTGTGTGTGAGAGACAGACAGACAGACAGAGACAGACAGACAAACGGACAGACAGACTGACAGACACACACACACACGCACGCACGCACGCACGCGCGCGCGCACGCACACACACACACACACACACACACACACAGATAAAGAGAGAGAGAGGCACGGTAGACAGGGTATGAGAGAGAGGGTGGGGGAAAGAGAGACAGAGATAGACAGACACACGCACAGTGACACAGAGAGAGAGAGAAAGAGAGAGAAAAAAAAATTGTTTTCGCTGGGTTATGCAGTACTTGCGCGTGTATGTACTGTGATGAGGTAGGGTGTGTGCGTGTGCGTGTACGTGTGTGTGTATGTGTGTGTGTGTGTGTGTGTGTGTGTGTGTGTGTGTGTGTGTGTGTGTGTGTGTGTGTGTGTCCGTGTGAGTGTCTGTGTGTCTCTGTGTGTGTGTGCGTGCATGCATGCGTGTACATATATGCGCGCGCACGCGTGCGTGCGTCAGTTGCCAAATACACCAAGAGAAAACAGCTTTAAAAAAGTTAATGAACTGTTGCAACTACACTGTACTTTCCCCCCCTCTCTCTTTCACTTGTGTGCTGTACCCTTCTTCATCTTCTGCGTTCATGGGCTGCAGCAACTCACGAGTTCACTCGTTTGTACAACTAGGCTTTCACGTGTATGACCTTTTTTCTAAATCGTCATTTAGGCAGCCATACCACATTTCCGGGAGGGGGAACCTTTTTTTTTTATACTCCATTGACTCCCAACTGAAAAATAATTATGTGTTTTGATTTGGAGAGAATAATGTTTGTGTTTCTTTTCCTCCACGATAAACAAACACAGGAATGATACACCGTCACGCCAAACAGCAATACCGGAATCAAGCCACAGCCAGGTTTTCCAGAACACCTCGACCTCCCCACATGACCAGACTGGTCTGACTTTATTTAGAGTGCTAACGATTTCGATTACGCTGTCTGATCGAATCAAGATCAATTAATGTGGGAGCGTTCAGTTGCGAAAACATCGATTCGTTTGCGTGTGTCGAGCGTCAGGATACGCCAGTGCGTTTGCGCAGCTCGGCATGATTCTGTCAAGTAAAGCTATTCCTTCCAGACACGTTTGCACGTGCTGTACGTATACGATGTGCGTGTTTGCGTTTTGTACCCGCATGATCGCTGGTTAGAACAGTGGGTGAAAGGTATTAAGCGAGTCTTTTTTTCCCAAATGCTGATACATTAACTCATATTAGATAACCATGCGGATTCCTTTAATTCCAACAGATAATAACGCAGTTTACAGTGGTTCAGTGTTTTGTGAACACAGAGCTACATCTGAACGGATCTTAGTTTACTTTTCATGCTGTGGAGGCTGACAGACGTAGTACTAAACGTGTGATGGCTAACACAGGTACATTTGGGAGTGATTATACAAACTCCTCATAACCTTCACCAATACGCGACTCTATGTACTTTGCTTGGCGCCACATACCATGAGCACTTCCCCATACCACGGCACTGTACATGAAAGATAGCAAAATTTTACAGTGAAGCAGAACATCGATATAAAAATATCCGAATACTCTACACGTTATCAATAAGAAAATGAACGTTACCTTTCTTTAAAAGTATCCTGTTAATCATTATTAGTCCTTTTGTCATCTGAGAAAAAAGGTATATGACAATTACTGGACGCGTGAAACGGTCACACATCCAAACTGCTTAAATCCAAGTCTGACTTGATCGAGGCCTTTCAGATCAACCAAGAAGATGCATCTTACGAAAACAAGTCAGGTGGAAGATGAAATACTGTTCGCTAATGAACCAAGTCCCCAAACCTTTTAAAGAGCCAACGTTGCTTCCACATGTCTCACACAGTGTTAACGAGCTGGGGACGCCTACAATGCGATTGTTTTTCGTGTGTTTTTCTTTTCGATTCGTTTTGTTCCTTCATCCTTTTCTTTCTCTTCTTTATTTCTTTCTGACTGTTCTGTCTTTTTCAATCTGAATACTCGTCCATGCGCTGTTGTGATTTGAATAGGAAGACAAAACAAAGAAGAAAAGTATCAGGAATCTTGTGGAATGAAAAATGCATTACCCACTTTGTGATTTCTATTTATTATGTGGATTTGGGCAAATCTGTTGACAATCATGTTTCATCAAAAGCTGGTAAAAATTTTCATAAGGATGGAGCTTCAAAAATGATATACTGATTTGCGAATCTTCGATCAAAAACGACACTTAAAACTTTCTTTACTGGGTTTGATTTTAAAGGCATCTGACATCAGTCTGCAAAATTATGTCATATTTCTGTAATTATATATATATATATAATTTTACAGTGAAGCAGAACATCGATATGAAAATATCCGAATACTCTACACGTTATCAATAAGAAAATGAACGTTGCCTTTCTTTAAAAGTATCCTGTTATCATTATTAGTCTTTTTGTCATGTGAGGAAAAAGGTATATGACAATTACTGGACGCGTGAAACGGTCACACATCCAAGCTGCTTAAATCCAAGTTTGAAGTGATCGAGGCCTTTCAGATCAACCAAGAAGGTGCATCTTACAAAAACAAGTCAGGTGGAAGGTGAAATACTGTTCGCTAATGAACCAAGTCCCCAAACCTTTTAAAGAGCCAACACTATGTGGATGGTTCAAAATATGGTTTCAATGTTGTTGTATATTGTTTGTGTTTCTTGAAAAGCAATTAAGATTATATCATGGGTCTTCCCTTTCGCTGTCATGTCTGGCCAATCAAAACAAAGCATTCCGTGATGTGCCGGAGTCCTGAGAAAAGTAGCACGAGTACATCTCAACATCAGATTAAGAAATGAAGCATCTGTCATCACATGTTAACATAAACGTCAGTTCAACATCAGAATAAGAAATGAAGCATTTGTCATCACATGTTAACATAAACGTCAGTTTCCATGACGAATTCCCCGACATCAGACATACACAGGCATGTCAGCAGAGCAGAAGTGAAAACTGCCGGAGTCAACCAAGGCAGTGGGACATGAAAGGCCACAGAATCTGGGTCAGGCCACCCGCGTTTTTATGACGGATAAAAGGCTGAGGATGAGGGCAGAGATGTAGCGATTACACACGCACCTGTCAGAACACATGTAGGTTAAAGAAGGAAGTGCTGACAAGAGTACATATTACATCTATATTTAAGTGTGCGTGCGCACTTGTGTGTGTGTGTGTGTGTGTGCGCGCGCGCGTGCGCAAGTTCACCAGATTTTGGCTTGAAGTTGCGACTAGCATGAAACCTATCATAATTATGAAATAAATAATAAATATGGAACATACCTGATTTTTACAACAGACAGACAGAGAAGCGAATCCGAACAATGAAGATATTCATGTTGAGGCAAGGGGACGGAATTCACCAGATCAGCTTCTATGTGTGCGAGTCTTTTGAAGACTGGCATGGCTGTCCCTGTCTCTCTTTCACACGCGCACACACACACACACACACACACACACACACACACACACACACACACACACACAAAATACTAACACTGAACCAAACATAAAAAAGAAAGAAACAAACAAACATTTCAATTAGGGCAACAGGGTGGCAGAGAAGGGATGAGGAGAGAGAAGATGTGTGGCTGGATGGGGGAGTATGGGGAGGAGACACAGTATCGTTTTCGCGGGAGTAAAATTGCCAACGTAAACCTTTTTACTGAGAAGAAAAAGCGTCTGTTTCTTTACTTTCACAGGTAATAATGCGCTTTGCTTAGCTACAGTTAGGTAGTGTGTGTGTGTGTGTGTGTGTGTGTGTGTGTGTGTGTGTGTGTGTGTGTGTGTGTCGGTGTCGGAGAGACAGAAAGCAAACGAAAAAGAGAGAGAAAGAGAGAGAGTGTGTGTGTGTGTGTGTGCGTGTGTGTTGAGTACCATTGTGTAGCATGTGTGTCGTGTGTGTGCATTTGTGTGGGTGGGTGGGTTGTTTTTGTGTGTTATGGTGCATGCGTAAACGTTTTAAAATAAGTATGAGCTTTCCAAGTAATCTTTAAGCCACATGCTCTCCGTCTTTGTCTGTCTGTCTGTCTGTCTCTCTATCTCACTTTCTCTCTCTCGAAAATAATAACAATTTTGCAGTGTACAAAACCAATATGTGTTTATCGATAGTTCATGGAACAGACATTTATGTTGGGAAGAGACCGTATGGTTTTCATCGTATTAGTATTTTGACAATTAACTTTCATATACATTTAAGTTCAGAATGAATAGGGGGTGGATGTGGGGGCCGGGGGAGGGGGGGGGAAGTAATGTGTTACGAACAACTGAATACTTTCCAAGTAAGGATCAACCGGTGCGATTTTCCCTGTGGGAGACTGAGTGACATGCTATACCGGAAGCGTTTATGCACTGAAAAAACAACAATACCAGCAACACAACCCTAGTTATTAACGCGACATATAGGAGAAACCCGAAGCCACGCCGACAACGACTTGTCCATCATTCAGACACGTGCTCCGAACCGCTCGTGCAGACCGGTCAGCAATTTGTCGCTAGATGGTCGACCTCAGGTCAGTGTGATGATAATGACGATACTTTTCCACCCACACCCCTCCATCCATCCCATCGATCGGAAAGAGAGAGAGTGGAGGGGGTGGGGGTCGAGAGAAATAAGGGATGGGTGGGCCTGTGTGGCGGGGAAAGGCATGCGATGATGGAAGAGTTTAAGAGCTGACACTGACCAAAGTAGATTTTGTCCAATGCAATCCATTCTTGGTGCCTAAGAGGAGCTGCACATGAGTGGTTCTGATAGCAGAGTATGCATCCTGAACGAGGATGCCCCAAGGAATCAAGCTAGACATAACTGGTTCAACTGTAATATTCTGATTCTGACCACGTTGGAATGTCGAGGGTGCTTATATATTTTTAATGAAAAATACAGGTGTGCTTATGTAACAATTATAAATAGTCTACTCCTTCTGGGGCAAATTCTGCGCTTGCAGTACATTCTTGTTTTATCGTTCCATTGTCGTTTTGCCTTCTTTTTGTTCTGTATGGCTTTCATTATTTTCCGATTTATCTCTGTAAATATTCTATTTTTCGTTTGATCAAGGTGGGTTATTTATCTGTCCCAATTAAACACTGAAATTTCACCAAACTTTTGACTATGGTCAACGTGGCTTGGACTCACGAAGGTGGGATATTAAACTGTTCAAAATGATCCGTGAATCGTTTGACCTCGACCTCGGTTTAAGATCAAGGAAACGGTTTCAACGTCACGTATGTTTTATTTCTCTGAAACCTTTGACGAACGTTGATCTTGCGCCATCTTTCGCTGATACGTTTCGTGAAAAATGAAACGGACACAGAGTGCAAATACTTTTAAAACCAAAAGCAGAATAACAGGAATTATAGGAGGAAGCAGAATGATCTGAGTGAACTCGATGGAGTAAACACCAAGGTCATAGCCTTTACAAACTTCCTATTTTCGTGCACGTACCCTGACACCCACACCTTTCCCTGGCACACGCAGACACACCAACCTTTAACAGCAGTCAGCCAATGACCACAGGACACATGGTAGTTACCAACCTAAACTACGTGGTTCCTGACCAGACTTCGACGGACCATGTTATCGGGGTAACGCCATGTTATCAGGAAGGCAGCATGCCCCGAACATCGTGTCCTTGGAAAAAGAGTTGAGAAAGCACCGGAGGACATTGCCATTACCCCAAAGGTCAAGACTAACAGTAGGCATTCACGCCTACACAGCGTCCGCTGATAAGGACCACTTCTTTAGGGACCATCTAGGTCCCTGCTGACGTGGTATGACGCGCACCGAGAGGTCACAACGTCACCAGCCGCCATTCACCATCGCGGAAAGCACAGAAGCGGCACGTTCGCTCGGTGGATGTGATAGGTGCTGTACCGATACTTGTTTGTTCTCTTCCACACGGGTTACAACTACGTACACGTATATGAGAGCGTATGAATGGGCTAAATCACCCTACAGTGAATGGACAAAAAAAGTGAGGAGAAGATTATGATGGGCGCTCTATTCATACATGTACCATTCGCACATTTATGTGTTCAGACACGCGCTTTTTTTATTTTATTATATTCCCAGATACACAACTTCACTGAGTCATCTAGGGTAATTAGACGAGACCAATTCCTTTTTGTTTGTCACTGTCTTTTTCTTGCGCACGTGTAGGCGTGGGTGAACTGTAATGGCCTAAGTGTTTTGCGCAAATGTGGACGTAAGCGTGTGAATATCTATCTACATATGCATATACATATATATATATATATATATATATATATATAATTAAATACATATATGTGTGCGCGCGCGCTGTGTGTTTGTGTGTGTATACGTGCGTGCGTGTGTGCATGTGTGTGTCTGCAAGTGTAACTTCTGTTCTTTCCTCTGTGTCCGTCTACCTTTCCTCCACATCAAAAATATATCATCTGTTCATACAACCATCCAGTAGGGAGAACAGACGCAGCATCATTCGCACACATACATCCCCAAACACCTACGGTGCAAGTCCCTCGTGCCTTCTTTTTCAGCAAAGAGATGGAAATAAAATGACTGATCAGTGTGCCTGGGTGTCAGAATACCACACCTGTTTACACAGGGTGGAGTGCGACTGGGATGGAGGGATGGGGACATGGGTTCAGAAAGGGAGGGGGTGGCGCGTGGAGGTGGCGGACAATGCCAGGTCGTCTAAAAACGGTTTCAGTTGGTCAGTATGTCACTCGTACACTGGGGATACCGTGTGCAGAAGATAACCGAGAGGAAGCGTCAGTTGTTTCGCTCCGTCAAAAACCTCCTCACGTTTGCCATACCTTGCTGCAGAAAAGCACGTGCGCTTGCACGTGCACACGCAGGGACAGAAAGAGAGGGGGGTGGAGGGGAAGTAGGGTGGATGAAAAAAGAAAGTAAACCCAGATACTGTCAGATCAGTTATTGTCACCCACACAGAGAACCAGAGTGGAGCGGTGGCAGTCGCATTGAATAAAACATGAAAGCGGTGGTAAGGGACATGCCCCTTACACTTATCGGCCATCCCAAAGCACCCCCGCCTGGCCTCACCACACTGAGGGGACCTCTGATAAAGCTTCGCTGTAACATCCCCTTTCGTTTAATTTATCAAATACGCATAGACTGATAGACTCTGTGTGTGTGTGTGTGTGTGTGTGTGTGTGTGTGTGTGTGTGTGTGTGTGTGTGTGTGTGTGTGTGCTCGCGCGCGCCTCTGTGGTGTGTGTGTGTGTGTGTGTGTGTGTGTGTGTGTGTGTGTGTGTGTGTGTATGTGCGTGCGCGCGCGTGTGTGTGTGTGTGCCTGTGTGTTTGACCGCGCGCGTCTGTGCGTGCGTGCATGCATGCATACATACTTGTGTGTTTTGCGGGGTGTGTGTGTGTGTGTGTGTGTGTGTGTGTGTGTGTGTGTGTGTGTGTGTGTGTGTGTGTGTGTGTGTGTGTGCTATGGTAGCGAAGTGTGAAGTCCATCACCTGCAGGCAGTGCCTATGTGTCCGGTACAAATGGTGTGATGGGAAGAGGGGGCAGAGAGTATTCGGCAACTGCCCAGTCATCTGACGAGGCTTTCCCAGAGGGCGAAACTGGACCTACATCAGGCACTACAAAAGGATCTTTTTTTTCTTGTGGGATTCAGTGAAGGGGTTCATCCTCATGTTCTCCTAATCCCCTTAAGACCACCACCATAAGTTCTTTTCTTTTAAGACTGTTTTCGATAAAAGAAGACAGCTGTTCAACTGAAGTTCTTTTTCTCTGATGGGATGTGCTGTGCTGCGTCGCAGTACACTCTATTACATTACATTACATTGTATTGTATTGTATTTACACTGTATTGTATTGTATTGTACTGTATCATACTTAAGCAAAATGAAGACTTCTCTGGGTGGAATATCAGATAGAGCTCGTCGCCACGATCCAGCATTAACTTTTTTTCTGTCTGCAAACTTATGTGTCTGACAATCATCGTATTGGCCAGTTTTTCTTCCACACTTGCCGAAGATTCTTTCTCATGCGCTACGCGTGTGCTGCAAAGAAAATTCGGTTAATCGTTTCAGTTAATATTCTGTTGCACAATACAAATAATACGTGTTATGTGTCACAAGAAAGGAAGATAGTGATCACTTTTCAACTATCGTATCAGGGATCGTAGCCTACAACAACAGTTTATAATGATTCCTTCAACCCCGAACAAATTGTAACTATCATCCAGATATCAACTGCTGTTATATGAAAACAGATCAAAAGACAATACCTGTGAACAATAATACGTAACACCACCTTTTCTTCTCCATTATTTCAAAACGATGCCCCACACATTCTTTCAAGCCTTATTGAAAACGTGATCATATTCCGAACCAGCTTCAAAGCAAAAGTGGTGAATCTAAGAAGAAAGTATGTGGTAATAACTGACGATGGTAATTAAGTTTGAAATAAGTTATTTTCAAGATGATCTATAGTGTGCGCTTGCAGGCGCGTGGGTGTGTATGCGTATGCGTGCGCGCGCGTGTGTAATGGGGGGGGGGGGGGGGAGTGGGGGTAATGATTGGGACTCGCACGAGTTTGTGTGTGTTTCAATTTCAATGAGGTGTCAAATCATGTAGGCTGTTCCACGTGTGCGTTACACCACATCTGCTCTTAAAAAAAATAAGAAAAGAAACAGATGAGGAGGGTACTGGGGGTGGGCAGACCCAAAGAAAAAAAAAACCCACGCGCTTGGCATGTCTTGAGACGCTTAAGAAACTAAAGACATGGCCATATAATTAACATGAATTTGAATACAAAGTGTTTTTCCCTTCAATATAATGCCCATGAAAAATAATTCAGTGGGCCTCATTAAGCAGACTTACGCATAGAGGCACGCCACGCACGCGCCCAAGAACATTCAATCCTTTGACCCCCGTCAGAGTGTATTGGGTATCAAGTAACAGCATTGGTATTTTACACCAAAATTAAAACGTAAACACCTATTACAGCACAAGAAATTAGTGGGAAAAGAAAAAACAAGAGAGGCCTTCAAGACTCACTTGTGATAAATTAAGTCCCCTAGCATTAATTACAGAGTAATTTCCCTTTTTTACTATCTGCACCAAAACGTTTGCAAAATAAATAAAAATTCCATGCTTAGCAAAAGAAGTTCCTGTTTGAACAAAAAATGATAATAATGACTCCTCTTGTTGTTGTGCCATAATAAGAGGTCAAAGTGCCAAGTTTAGAGAATACAAAAAATATAAATATAACAGTAAATGCAGTTTGCATATAATTAGGCTTTAAAAAAAAATTTGTGCCCATCCCAGAGGTGCAATATATGTTTCAAACAAGATGACTGGAAAGAACTGAATTTTTCCTATTTTTATGCCAAATTTGGTGTCAACTGACAAAGTATTTGCAGAGAAAATGTCAATGTTAAAGTTTACCACGGACACACAGACACACACACACACACACAGAAACAACCGAACACCGGGTTAAAACATACGCTCACTTTGTTTACACAAGTGAGTCAAAAAGCAGATGATCGTATCGTCTCACCTTTCCCATTTACGTTAATTTCTTCCATTCAAGCATCCTTGCTTTCAACAAATTACAACACACACACACACATACATACATACATACACACACACACACACACTATATATATATATATATATATATATATATATGCGTGCCTGCTCGCGCACTTTTTACTACAGTATTCAACCATCTCCTCAACATCATGAACGCAGCAACATGTATCTTCAATCTACTGTTGGGGGAAAGCCCAGAAACAGTTTATTGATTAACTTTAAAACGCGAGTTAACGCCTTTTGCTAACTGGCACCAATGCGTGGAACATTCCTCCTTGGGGCGTTCCACTGGCACTGGCAGACCTCCCTTCTGTCAGAAGAGGCTCAAACATGCCAATCAGTCAACCGAGGAGTCCAACTTTACAACGTAATTACTGTTGTTTAAAAAACAACACGAACAGCAGAAGAATAACGATGCTTAGTCTTGCCGATCGCTATGCAAGGATGCGTGACTCGCCGACCTCAGTGCTAGCTGTGCACGTGTGTACGTCCCTGCATGTTCAGCAGAACCCACTGTGTGGGTGGATCTTGTATGTTGTGGTGGGGGAGCATGGGGGGTGTAACGGAGTGAGTGTGGAGGAACTGGGGCAGCGAGGTGTGGCTTCTTCGCAAGACGTATTTTCATTGCCAGCAAAAACAAAAAAAGTCTGCTGCCGCCGGTTTTTGTTTGTTTGTTTTCCATTCTTAATTTTGTGTGTGTGTGTGATTTACTAACAATCAACACCAACAGTAGGCCTGTACAAATACGTTTCTTTCTCCAGGTCTTTTGAAAAGAAAGAACAGAAAAGATACGAGACTGCTGTAGTAATCGTACTTATTCCCTATATGCCTCCAGTGATAAGAAGATACAACAGACTGGTTCTATACCTCCCGTAATCGGAAGATTCAAAGAATGATATAAATGGTGAGTGGTCTGGGCCTTCTTCTCGTGTTTTGAATTGTTCCTTGCGTTCCGTTAGAGGACATGCAAATCGCTTTGAACTATGTTGCTTGCACCGTTCTGTTGGCTAAACGCCAGACTCACTTTCAGAAGTTTCGAGTTCGAATTCCCGGGAGTTTAAGAATGTAGCTTCGGTGGCGATGTCAGTTACGTATTTCATTTTAATACGACCTCATCTCTCGAAACCTCTGTCGCCTGGGATGAGTATTTCCATCGGCTCATTAACCTATGATGGGTGTTGAGGTTAATTCTGAGGGTAAGTGCTTTCTCAACCAGCATTCCTCGTGCTATGCACGACTTCTGCCTCACCCCACTCGGCCCTCTCCCCACACGTCGACACCCCTTCAACCCACCTTCCCTTCCGCATCCATCAATCACCCCCACCTCGTGCAGTCATGACTTCGGGGGACTTTTCTCCCCACTGCTCCGAAACACGCTTTCACTTGCTCCATCTTGTTACGTGCTCAAAGATCAAGTGGGTGCAGCATAGTCTCTACGGGTATGTCCTTTGCAGTTCCAAATATCACACGCGCTGCATCATGCCATGCATTTCCTTTTTTTTTTCTTCAGAAAGACTACTCCAAATCGTCCAAGACAGTAGCCGATTACACCGATAAATGACAGCAATGCTCAATACCGTAATGACAGCGTAAGCTGCCATCGGTTTTGCAAAGAAGGAAGATAAAGAGGAGGAGGGGGGAAGATAAATAGGAGGAGGAAAAGGAGCAGGGGGCGGGGGAGGGGAAGAAGATTAACAGGAGACTAGAGATTCTCATGAGAGCTGTGAGATTCGTTGCAGAGTCTGATGACAAGTATATTTGTGGACAAGAACCAGCTCATGTCTTTCCTTCTATTTATTTTGTCATGGCTACTCCTTCTTCATGCTTCTGCCGCGTCTTGAAAAACAAACTTTTTACTTTCTGTCGAATCTGTGTCAAAGATATTTCGCAAGTGAGGATTCTGCTGAAAACTAACTCTAAGCATCAAAGTAATTTGTCCTTTCCAAGCACACCCCCACCCCTTCTTGTGTGTGTGTGTGTGTGTGTGTGTGTGTGTGTGTGTGTGTGTGTGTGTGTGTGTGTTCAGAATGGTCAAACTGAAACAGTGACCGCTGCATCGGATGGCTTACTTGGCAGTGTCGTTCTGATCAAGTTTCACTGCAGTGCCATGTCAGCTATTTTCATAAACAGGTGTCAAATTCAGGGTCAGTACGTCCTTACCGTATTCTGCAAGGAGTATATCACAGGATGGCACGGACAATAAGGTGTCTGGGGAGGGGAGGGGGCAAAGTTATATCTAGATCACACCATTCCGTGTGAGTTGTGACTCTGCTTTACTCTCTCTCTCTCTCTCTCTCCCCACAACACACACACACACACACACACACACCTTCCAAACCAATGTGCCTAAAGCTATCGAGTCCTCCACCCAATTTCCCCTTCAGCAACTCTATCCAGCTGTGTGTGTGTGTGAGTGTGTGTGTGTGTGTGTGTGTGTGTGTGTGTGTGTTTTCACAGCAACTCCTACGGTGGACCACTTCAACAGGACAAAGACAATTCTGCATACAAAGAGGCCTACTACACTTCAAGAACACTTGTCTGCGCATCTGCAACTGTTTCCTTAAGTGCTGCATGACTGTGGAGTGGAAAGAAAAGTACCGTGGAGCAACATAAAGTATGAAATGGGTTCCAGAGAATCAAGTTACGTAGGAATTCACCACACTTGTGGCGAGTTTTGGACATGCGGGAATGCGATAATGTCTGGGGGGTTCAAATGACAAAATATAACGATTATCCTACAAAAGCTACAGCTTCACTGTTGCGACCTGAATTACTGGCATTTACTACTGAACGCGTCCGCACGTACACACGCATGTACGTGCATGTGCGCGCGCACACACACACATTTTCTCTCAGTTCACTGATATTCAGAGTAGAAAGTCATAAAATAGTTTACTTTGCTACAGCCACAAACGCACGAGTGTGACACACCAGAGAGTGAGAGATAGAGAGAGAAGGGGTTGATGCATCAAAAAAGTGCTGTATTATACCTATGTAAGTAAACTTTGGCAAGAATGAAAAAAAAAGAAGAAAGAATAGAAACGCACATGCAACTGCGAGCTATGAAAGTTTCAGTTTCTCAAGGAAGCGTCACTGCGTTCAGACAAATCCATATATGCTACGCCACATCTGCTAGGCAGATGCCTGACCAGCAGCATAACCCAACTCGCTTAATCAGGCCTTGAATGCTTGCATTATATTTGAGTACGATCAGAGTGGATTGTTTCTACTGAATTTTGCCAGAGGACAACACTCTCGTTGCCATGGGTTCTTTTTCAGTGCGTCTAGTGCATGCTGCACACGGGACCTCGGTCTATCGTCTCATCCGAATGACTAGACGCTCATCAAATTTGGGAGAAAGGGGGAGAGTGGGATTCGAACCCACAACCTGACGGACTCTCTGTATTGGCTATGAAAAACAACCTGAAAGAGCACAACAGAACAGAACAAAACCACGAGAAATGAAATTAAATTAAATTAAAAAAATCAAACGAGTACAGAACAGGCCCGTTACACGTTGGGTTTTTCCTTTTGGTTTTTTGGCAGACCAGTTGTTGGTACTGTTTGTGCAAAATTGAGTGTTTCACACACACACACACACACACACACACACACACACACACACAAAAGCGCAGTAACTAGTATTTGCTTTCCCAACGAAAGAGGACGAAAGTAGGAAGAGTCAAAATAACAATGGCCTGGTTTAAAGTCGATACCACAAATGACAGACGCGCACAGTCAGTGAAAGAGACAATGACTGCTCAGTCCTCCAATGGGTGCTTTGTACCACGCCGAGTGTTCTAAAAGGAAGGTCATGTCAGCATGAACAGCGAAGAAAACGATAGAGCTTTTGTTCTACGAACAGCTCATCAAACTCGACTTTTGGCTGTCAAACTCGAAGATTAACGACCAGTCTATATTCCCCCTTAAGGTCTAGCGAAGTAACCGTAACCAAGTCCGAACATTTTCAGTTTCAACAAAGTTGATGGATTAGAGTTCAAAACAAAAAACTATTACCTTCCTTGACGTCACCAAAACTGGCAACAACGCTGTGGAACATCCCTCCTTAAAGCATTCCACCAGCATTGGCAGATCTCAATTCTGTCACAAGGTACCCACCCAGCTATGTCAAGTAGTCAGGCAGGAAGTCCAACCTTCATAATGTATTTGCTATTCTGTCCAAAATCAAAGGAAGAATGGTAGCGGTTGCAGTAAAACGGTATTCGGTCATACAGATCGAAATGCAGCCATGCATGACTCGTAGACCTCACTGCCAGTTATGCACGTGTGCTCTTTACCAATCCACGTTCAGGATAACACATCGTGGGCGTGTGCGCTGTGTTGTGTGGTGGTGGTGGTGAGACGTGGGTTCTTTGCACGACGTATTTTCATTACTAGTAAAAAAAAAATATTCCGTTTCCAGGAAAAATAAGCAAGCAAACCTAAAACGTTCTCTGACGTGGTTCCTTTTTGAATGCGACTTGCTAATCATGCACATCAACATCACTGCTAATTTTGCTTTTCCATTTCTTTTTTTAACTGGAACAAAGGGTTGGCGGCTGTCAGGAAACGCCGACGTGTGTGTGTGTGTGTGTGTGTGTGTGTGTGTGCGTGCGTGCGTGCGTGCGTGCGTGCGTGCTCGCGTGCATTTTAGTAGGTGCTTGCGTGTGCGCAAGTGTTGTTGTGTTAAAGGTTTGGCTCAATGAATACTGCTTAAACAAAATTGGTAATGAATTACGCCACCACAGCTGCGTGAACTGTTGTTATTTACATGGGAGAATAGTTGCTTACCTCGCCCCTCCCTGTCCCCCCCCCCCCCCCCCCCAACCCCTAACCTCGGCCCCCCATTTGTTCTGTTTGTTCGGAACAAATATCAGTCACGAGTCACAAAAAGGAGAAAACTTGCAGAAAGCTGGTGGTCACTGTCCTCAACTGAAAATCGCCTATAATCCAGATAACTATCAGACACAAATATATCGGGAAGGGAGAAAGTCCTGTTGAAGTATTTCATGATAATTAATTTTCAAACATTTTCATCCTTTCTCTTTGTGTGAAGTGTGTACTGGGTGTGTGCGTGCTTGTGTACACGTGTGTATAACGTGTGTGTGTGTGTGTGAGTGTGTGTGTGTGTGCGTGTGTGTGTGTGTGTGTGTGTGTGTGTGGTGTGTGTGTAACGTGTGTGTGTGTGTGTGTGTGTTGTGTGTGTGTGTGTGTGTGTGTGTGGTGTGTGTGTGTGTGGTGTGTGTATAACGTGTGTGTGTGTGTGTGTGTGTGTGTGGTGTGTATACGTGTGTGTGTGTGTGTGTGTGTGTGTGTGTGTGTGTGTGGAGACAGTCAGGGAGAAAGGGACACAGGCAGACAAAAATAGGCAGACAGATAGGCACAGAGAAAGAGAGAGAGGGGGGAAAGAGAGCATTGTAGCAGAATTTCTGGCAGTGAGAAGAGCTCTTGAGTGAAATTGCTTTCACCTATCCCAACATTTTTGCCTTTGTCAAAAATGAGGGATTAAGTGAAGCTGAAAACGCAAAGCTAATACCTTTGCTGACGTCACCCACACTGGCAACAGCACTGCAGAACATTTCCACTTTCAACATTCCGCTAGCATCGGCAAACATCACTTCTATCACAAATGTGCCCAGCCATGTCCAGTAGTGAGCCAAGGAGGCCAACTTTACAGCAAAGCTGTTCGGTTTTAAGAACTGAACGGCGGAAGGACCACAGACCTCAGTCTTGCTGATAAAATGCAGGATCAGTGACTCTTCTATCTCAGTAAGTGTTTGACACTTTCTTTCTCAAGGCCGGACTACGCAGATGTGGTGTTGCGATTCACCGGAATCATTCAAAAGGTTATGAGTTCGGATTTCCATGCATCCCCCCTTTTTTTTAAGCAGCTCTATCACTGCCAACTTTAAAGAGCTGTAGTTCTGGTGGTGTCACTCACAAAGAATTACAGACATGTCCCCATCTCCCGGATGCTCGCTCTACTGGGATAATCAGTTTCACCGCAGTAAAAGCAGACCCTCCAAATTAGTGTTGTGTTAGAAGCAGAAGAGACTGGCTACACAAATGGTACAAAACACGACATTATCAAAGGCAATCTTGCCAGAAACTAATTTGAGTTCATTCAGTATGCAGGACTTTGCGGAGAAAATATCTCACCAGAAATGCTTAGCATTTGCGAAATTGTTCGGGCATAAAGTGTGTGTGATGGTCAGGGATACCAACGATGCCATTGCACGAGCAACAGCTTATCAAAACGTTGTTCCTGTCCGAAAGCTGGTCTTCGCTGCAACAGTGCATGCCACAACCACAAATGCTGTGACAATGTTGACAAGAGAGAGAGAGAGAGAGAGAGAGAGAGAGAGAGAGAGAGAGAGAATGGTGTACAACGTTTGGGCAATCAGAAGCCAGAAATGAAACAAATGTTTTGAGATAATTTATCAAATTTAATCTGAATGGACTAATTTCAAAAACATATACATGTATGATTTCTGCTGTGATTGAACAAATCCTAAATGAAAATATGTTTTTCATTCATAAAAGTTGCTCACTTCATGAAATGGGCGAGTTTTCAAATGCCCATTTTATTTGCTCATTTCATGAAATGGGCAATTTCATAGTTTGGGTGTAACACACACACACACACACACACACACACACACACACACACACACACACAGAGAGAGAGAGAGAGAGAGAGAGAGAGAGAGATACACACACACACACACACACATATATATATATATATATATATATATATATATGCACATTTAAGACAATTACCTTCCTCCACCCCCTCAGTCATATATATATATATATATATATATATATATATGCACATTTAAGACTTAATTACCTTCCTCCACCCCCTCATCTTCCCCCTCAGTCACACTGCAGTGACTTAGGGCAGGTTTTTTCTGCTCCGAAATACTTTTTCTCTTGCTCCATACTGTTCCGTGATCGAAGATCAAGTAGGTTTCAGCACAGTCTCAACGGGGATGTCCTTCGCAGTTCTAAATATCACTCAAGCTGCATCAGTCCACGCTTTACTTTTTATCTCCAGAAAGACAATTTTGAGTTTCACGCAACAGTTGATTGTACCTAAAGCAGTGGACTGGTACACTTAACGGACTGTAATGCTGAATACCATATACTGCACTTTAAAAAGGAAGAAGAACATGGAGAAGGCGGAAGAAAGAGGAGGAAGAGGAAGCAACGGGATAGACTTAGTAGTAGGAGTAGGGGGGGGGGGGCTTAGGGGGTGCACGGGAGGGGTAGTACCTCTAGAGGGGGGGCTTGTCACGCCCTTCCGGGAGTGGTTCGTTCTCTGTTGGTCCCCACCGGCACCCAGCTCTCACCTATGGGTCCTAGAAGCTGCTAGCATGCGGCAGCGCCCAACCCCCGGGCAACGGCTTTTGACAGGTTGGCTAAACTAGGTGAGGGTAGCCGATGGGTCTCAAACCCTCGGTGAGTTAGGGCTTGTCTACCCAAGCATGTGAAGACTGGATCCGGCGGAGGAGGAGGCGGAACAGGAAGAAGAACAAGAACAAAAACAAAACAAGAAGTGCAAAAACAACAAATGACGATAACCATAATCATCAATCACTACTTATCTTGAATGAATCATGTATCCTAGGCACTGACCGTATTTTTAAAAATAATATTTTCATCTTTTAATGTTGTTTGATGTTCTTTTTCCTTCTCTCAGCTTTTTATTTTTCATAGTGCTGGATTTATGTCCGTGCATAAGGGGGCGATGGGGGTAGGGGGTGGGGGCTGCTGCAATTTTAAAAATCACTCTGTACATGTCGGGACCTTTCTCTGCAGCTGCGAACGGTAAACTAAAATGATTGCTTCCCAAAACAAAATAAATATCACTTACTCTTATGCTTGCGTGCGTATGTACAATGCCTCATTTCTGAAGAAAATGAATGACGTCAAGCCACTCGCGTGAGTATCTTTGGGATTCAAAGGAGTGTCTGAGGATTTGCAGGAGATCTGGTGACTCGAAAAAGGATCAAAGGGATTCATAAGAATATCTGGGATTTGCATGAGGATTTCGGGATGAACCTGGGGATTCCCAGGGGATGGGGGGCGGGGGGGAAGAATGTTGGGATGTGGGGATTCGCGTGAGAACGTAACTGTGGTTTTTTTCTCTGCAACACAGCTGTACTTGTGACCAAGGCAGACAAATTGGTTTTTCTCTCTATTTCTTTCTGTTACGTTCTTTCTTTTCTAGAGACGAAGGACGTCAATATATTTCTAAAAGACAAAAATGATTCTGGATGCAAACACTGGGGAGCTATATTCCTTAAAGACGAAAATTATTCTGAATACAAACAGCGAAGAGCTTCTCCCAACAGCCTTTCCTCCCCGTCCGTACATACCCAGCGAAAGAAACTGCTGAATGGGGTGACTTTGTTGAGACCGGAGGAATCGCAGAGAGTTTGGAGCTTTGAAAAGATTCACCCGGCTGTCTATCTGAAAAATTGATTACTTATCATATTTAGGGTCAGTCAGAACTGACCTGATTTTAAAATAATAAATACTGAAAGAAATGGATAGCGGGTAGAGTCTAGCCTCTCTCTGTATGTTTCGATGCCTCCCTTTTTGTCACCTCTCTCTCTCTCTCACTCTCTTCTCTCTGTTTCTCTTGTGTCTGTGCCCTACCCCCCTCATTTTCTTCCACCCCACGCCCCTTCCCACCCATTTGCCCAATGAGGTTGGAGCTCTTCATCCCCCCCCCCCCCCCTTCCCTACCCAATTTTCCTTTCCGCTACTTTGTCCAGCTGCGTGTGTAGGTGTGTGTTTTGGCAGGAACTCATTCGCAAGACCACTTCAACAGACAGCACAATTTTTGCAGACAAAGAGGCCCTCAGGCAAATCAGCATCATTATTGTTGGACACTTGCAACTATTTCCTTGAGTGTTGTAGTAATTGCGGGGTAGTAACACTCACTCCACTACCCCACTCCCCCCCCCCCCCCAAAAAAAAAATAACTGATTTCAAAGAGAACCAACGTAGGATATGACGCACTTCGAGTGCAGCAGTTGTGGT
>NC_134893.1:38335082-38352582 GCF_041734735.1 Babylonia areolata | reverse complement strand
TACGCCTGTCTCACAAAGAAAACTGATAACAAAGGAAGAGACAGAGAGAATGACAGAGAGAGTGAGAGAAATGGGGATAATCGTAAAGCAGATGGGTATGAGAGGTAAATCGTTGACGAAAACTACCAAGCTTGTATTTTGGATTCATTTGTTGACTGTCAGTGTAACAGCTGAGCGACCATTGAAATCTGCTCTGACTCTTGCATCCAAAGAAACACGACTACGATAAGTATTTTACGTGCTGAAATGCAAAACGGGGAAACGAGTCTCGGCACGGGGTGTCGTGTGCAGACCTGAAACTTAAAACGATGAGGAAAAAAGTCAAAGATTCTTTTAAAAGAAGGGAAAAAAAAAGAGGGAGGGAACGAAAATTGCATCTCACTGAAAACAACGAGACTGTGATCGTCTATTTTCTGGGAAAACCCGGCACACTGCCAATGTCCTGCACGTACTGCATCACACCGCAACACACAACCAACGGGCAGCTGGTGTCTCTCCAACGTGTCTGTTCAAGGTAAGTGCAGCAAAAACAAACAGTCGTGGGCACAACAGCTGACAAACCAAGCAAGGCCAAAATTACCAAGCTTGTAAAGCAAGCGGAGGAAAAGGATAAGGTGCGTGAGGAGGAGGAGAAAAAGAGAAATAGAAGCAGCAGACAGGTGGAAAAGAAGAAGCAGAAGGGGGAGGAGGAGGAGGAGATGAAGAGGAAGGAGGAGGCGGATAATAGCAATAACAGCAACAGCAAATACGACTACGACAAGATGATGTTGATGAATGGAAATGGCCCTTACACAAGAAAGTCGTAGATGTTTAAAGCAACGTCATACGATGTGAGCTTCCCGGTTTGTACTTAATGGGCTTAAACAGCAAATTTTGATTCACAACAATGTGTGGCTCTCTCTCTCTCTCTCTCTCTCTCTCTCTCTCTGTCTGTCTGTCTCTCTCTCTTCTTCTTCTTCTTCTCTCTCCACAACAAATTAAGCAACCGCGGACACAAATTATAGAATCTGTCCGGCAGGGAAAAAAGTGAGAAATCATGAATGTGTCAAAAATCGAGTGGTTATCTTTCGGAGAGGAGCGCCTAATTTGAAAACCAAAGTTCGATACTCAAACGGGATGGGTAAATGATTTTCTTCTGTCCTGGAAGTCAGAGGTGAGAGTAATGTTCGACTTTATTTTATGTTATGACATAATTCCTCAGTGTATTCTTCCAATGCTATGACTTATTACCCACTCCCTCTCTTTAGACCCCAAGTAGTTTTTAACATACTTGGTTGGTTTGTAATTTCCCCTTCTGTTGTTCTTGAGGAACTTGCAGACATTGGTACTTAATACCCAACGCTGTGATAGATACCCAGTAGTTCTTTCTGTAACTTTTGTATTTTTTTCAGATAACGAGCTCGGGGCTCTTTATGCATGAAGGTTGTGTTAAATGAACTATGAAAATATGTTCGTGGTGATAGTGAATTTTACTGAAAAGTGGCGAGGAAGGTGACTAGTAACTTATGGTTTGGTTACTCTGTCTCTTATTTCTATATTTCTTTTTTCTTTCTGTACCTCTTCGACAGACAGTAACACACACACACACACACACACACACACACACACACACACACACACATACATTTCTGTCACGCCGAATTATATAACAAGGGACATGGCCTTTTACACGTTCCATCACAGCCTAACGACCAGTCAAAAGGTTGTTCCGCCTTTTCTGGTTCAGTCTTTCTAATGTGACTACATCGCCATGTCCGATATTTCACACCTTCTCCCGAACCCCTGTATCAACTTAAAAAACAAAACAAACGGTACCACTACACGGAACAGCAAGATGTTCTCTTGCAGCTGGGCAATGGCTGAGCTGGAAATCAGCAGGACGTGACGTAATGGCGATGGCGATAATGACGCTGCATCTGTCAAAACAGCGATCTGCTGTGGAGTCGTTGACAGAGATATAGTACTGGGTCAAACGAGGAGTGGTGAGGGTACACCATTTTCCCTTCCCACAGCCAAGGGGGAACGGCGGGAGAGAGGGAGGGAGGGAGAGAGAAAGGGAGGGATAGAGACAGACAGAGAGGCAGACTGAGAGAGAGAGAGAACGAAATCGAAACTTTGAGAGAGAGAGAGAGAGAGAGAGAGAGAGAGAGAGATGCGCTGACCTTCAGTTAAAACCTTTCTCCAGGCAAAACATGATGTATCTTTAAACGCATTCCCCGACTTACAAATCATGTTAATCAAATATGACTGTTTACAAACCATGTTCACAAATATGACCATTCACTATTCCCAAGCGGATTTCTATATCATCTTCAATCAAAGGAAAGCAGTGAAGTTTCAGACTACATCCTGAGAATCAGAAGCTTTGAAAGTTATGCCGCCTTTTTCAGAATTAAACGTGATATATAGGAAAACCTGGGCTGCTGGCATGGAATATCAATCTTTTAGCGACTTATTTTCAAAATCAGACGCATACACTTTATCTGTCAGCTAGAAAAGGTGCCAACGCCAGAAGTGGTTTTCATTATCTACCCGTGCTGAAAACACTTTCCAAAAGCATCTCCTGCAGACACCGATGTGGGATTGCAAATGTGAACGCACGTATCGTTTCGCCAGGCTATCCGTTTGTTCAGCTGCTGCCTGTCCCTGTGTAAGACAGACTACGCATCATTTTGCCAGTTACCCCATTTTTCCGCCTGTTGTCTCCCCACTCCTTGTTTACTGTGTCAGAACGTCTGTGGAGGTACTCGGCATGGTCTCCTGCGAGCTGACTAATCCTCCCCTCCCCCTCTGGTTGTGTTCACTCAGTGAGTGGGTCGATCAAAGCGGGACCACATGGCCCCAAGGTACTGCCCCACCCTCTAAAACATGCAGTCCATTACCGCAGATTTTTCACCACACGGATCGGCACGCTGGTTGGGGTCCTAACTGCGTGTTTTGTCTGAATGTGGGCGTCAATCAAGCACATGACCGAAAACAACACTTGAATGACTACACCATGGATGCTCACAGACAAAAACATTCGATGCCTTATCAAGTCAAATATCATCTTTAAAAATACCATGGTTTTCAAGTTAAGCTGCGATAAAAGTGACAAACACCAACAGATTTCACTGCATCAATGTTGAAAGACATGGAATACTGTCGAAATGTAACTGACATACACATAAGGACATGACTCCCCAGTCAGGACTCCGACACACGCTGTTCTTGTGTGGCCAAAAGCAGAGCGGTGGAATCGACATCACGTGACCTCATCACGATCACTAACCACTCACATGTGTCAGTGACATTCCGGTGGGATATTGAACAAGATATAGAATTACCTAGGCCGGAGAGAAAAGGCGTGGATTCATTCTCTTCCTTCCTTCCTTCCTTCGCCCCTTCAGTGAAAGAGAGGGGTAGAAAGTTGGGGGTGAAGATGTGAGTATGAGAGCGCAGAGAGAAAGAGAGACAGACAGAGAAAAAGACAGAGACGAAAAGAGATTTAACAGAGAGAAACACAAAAAAGGAAAAGACAGCCTGAGAACAGTTGTCTGCGTGCGTGCGTGCGTGCGCGAGTGTGAGTGTGTCTCTGTGTGTGTGCGTTTGTATGTGTTGTGTGTGTGTGTGAGTGCGAGAAAAACCAAGGCAGAAAAAAGACGCAAAGTGACGAAGAAAAAAAGATGCGGTATCAACTATCTTAGTCATGCAGATAAATAGGAATCACAGAAACAAAGAAAGCACTATCAGATAGCTGCGAAGAAACAGAAACACCAGCCAGTGTGGAGAGAGAGAGACAGACAGACAGAGACAGAGAGAGAGAGAGACAGACAGACAGACAAACAGACAGGGAAGACAAAAGAGGAACGTTGTAAAGAAATGAACAGGCCATTTTCACCCACGTGATGAAAAGTCAAGTTCTGCTGGCAACCTGACTTTTTTTTTTTCAGATGCGAAAACTCAAACTTTGCTGGAGCGCGCACACATTTGTACACACACACACACACACACACACACACACACACACACACACACACACACACACACACACACAATTACGCACTCACCTACACCGCCCCTCCTCAAACCAACAGCCCACCCACACAAACATAAAAAAGAAACTGAGGAAAAACGAGCGCGCGCACGCAGCGTGCAAGAAAAGGGAGCCAGTCTACCAAAATACTTGTCTGCATCTAGAAAGCAACTTACAACTCATTCCAACTGTTCTGGAAGTACATCCCTGCTATGAAGACCTCATGAGTACATAAAGCGTATGTGTCTGCATGCATTTCTGCATGTGGGGTGTGGGTGTACATGCGCATACGTTTATGTTTCTATGTATGAATGTATTTAGACTTCAGATGATATAGTCAGATTGGTCGTAACCCCAACTGAATGGGTGTAAACTACTACAATAATATGTATGTATGCATGTATGTATGTATGTATCTATGTATGTATCTTTGTAAGCACGCATTCGAGCATATTAGTCCGTTCGCATATGTGCATATATGATTCAATGTATGGGCGTGTACATCTGCGCACATGCTCCTTCACACGTAATACCACATGCTCCTCTCCGACATTCACCGTTTACATCTGGCCTGAAGTGCCAAAGTAACAAAAGTACTTTGCAGCCTGTAACACTCTTGCCACAACATGGCTGTAGTTAACTCAATCAATCACAGATTGAGTACAGGAATACATTGACCTTTGAGTCGCTCTTCCCACTATTCTCAGCACCAACCTCCCAACCCCCATCCCAGTTGTGTTTTTTTTTAAAGCCGCAGCAATTTACACGAGGGAATGGCATATGTAGTTATTGCAGCCAATGGCGAGGTTAGAAATAAACACAAGTGAGTGCTTTTGAGAGGATGGTACATTGGGCACATCTGACAAGATGACAGCTCTCTGGTGTACGGATAGAAAGAGATCTGCACCTCCTAGAAAGAAGTAATGTTTGAAATGAGGGTATATCTTTGTTCCTCCCCACCACAAGCTCCTCCCCACTCCTCCAATTCCTACGATCAATGATCAATGACGATAAAGATGATGTCGATGTTCCTTTTAGGTTTGTGACAAGGCTGTCATCCAAGCTTCCTTTCACACCATACCCCGGCGTCAGCCAAGCCCGAAAGATATAGACAACTGTATGTGGGTTTGGTCAGGAAAACTGGGTAACACTCCCAAAGGCACATCAGCGAAGTGGATAACCCTCGACTATGTGGTCACGGTCCTCCCGTTTCAGCCCTCGGGCCAAAATAACCAACCTCTGCTGGGTCTCGAACCCGCGTCCTCCAAGTCGTCAGTCCGCCACACAAACTACTTCGTCACGGCGGCTGGTGCGGCAGAGAATTAAGCAGGGACAATCATTTGTTGGCAACTAAGAAACATTGATACTGAAGCTACTGTGTGTTTATGTAAATAGACACAATACCATAAACGTATTTCAGAGAGAAAGAGAGAGAGAGAGCAAAGTAACGAGAATAATGACACTCCGCATGAGATATATTCATCCATGTTAGAGATCGAATGCGTGATCCTGATCCCGGAAAAGATGTTCAAAATGACACAGGCACAGTACATCCCTTTAAACACAGCCTTCACCATGGTGCAGGAGGTGGACAGTAACCGTGCGGCATTACACAACCACTGTCAGTCACTCTCGACTTTTCCACCCTTGCCTGTCTCCTCCCTCCGCCCCACCCCCTTCCTCCACCACCGGTTAGCAAACCCACTGGCCCACATTCCCCTCCTCGCCCGACTATGAAATCACATCAGCAGGTGTTAGCAAACATGTTTTTACTTTCAAAGGCGATGCTTCTGACATTTAGCTCATCAGTTTTGCAGCCAGTTCTGGCGTTTCTCCTTTGGTTCACTGCCTTCAGACAAACAGACCTCAGAGCTCTCACCCAGTTCCCTTGCCAACTAACCAAACACTTGTGGCATCCTGCAACTGCTCTCCCCTTAAGTTTCATCTCCGGCTTTGTTTTTGTTTTGTTTTTTGGCTGTTTTGTACGGATCATACTAAGTGGATTGTTTATGTGTTTGTTTTGCTGTCTCGTCTCCTGCGCCATTCCGGCGACGTTATCCCTTAGCTGCTCATCCCGTTGTGGACCGCTAGGCTGAAGGCAACAATGATGATGACACTTCCAGCTACCCGGGCACAGCCAAACATCCAGGGTCTGTCTGTCGCGGGCCAAGCGCCGGGCTGTCCACAAGGAGCCAACAACGGCAAGTTGACGTAATTCGGAAACCTGCTGACATCAAATGTGAGAAACAGCGCGAGAGAACAGAAAACTCTCTAAAGAATCTAAATGCCAAGACGGTGTCTATCACTGCTGGAGAGAAAGGGGGGGTAGGAGAGGGAGGGAGGGAGAGGGAGGGGGGAGGGAAAGAGAGACAGAGGGGTGGGGGGGGGGGGGGGGGGGTAGGAAAGGAGAAACGGGCACCTATGTACACCTGAACGTTAAAATGTTACTTTGCTACACAATGATTTTTTTTTCTAAACTACGGAAACAAACATTTTTTTAAATTCAAAAACTGACATCAAAAGATAAGTAAAGTACAGTCGGATGTTGAATATTGATCCCACATACACGTGCCTCTCTAACGTTGTTATGTTCGTGTTCACAAGCAAACGTGGGTGAGATAGAGATACACATACAGATCGACGCAGACTCAGAGACAGCCACAGAAAGTCAGTCAGGGCTAATTAACATGGTATGTCTATGTCAACACAATGTGGGTAAACGTTCAAGACGAGGCAGGTCGGGATTCTGGCAAGTGTTTTCCCCAACTCTGTTTCAGACACAGAGAGAGAGAGAGAGAAACACACACACACACACACACACACACACACACACACACACACACACACACACACACACACACACAGAGGCAGACAGAAGTGAAGAAACAGTGAAAGCGAACGAATGAAGAACGTGTGATCGACTTCCATTAAAAGATAAATAAGACATTATTTACTTCTTTTTCACCCAGCCCTGGGGACAAAGAAAGACGGAGAAACGTGAAGCGAGACAGAGAGAGACAGGTGGTAAAAGAAAAATGGACTGCGAACATTAGAGAGAGATTGAGAGAGAGAGAGAGAGAGAGAGAGAGAGAGAGAGAGAGAGAGAGAGTGAGTGAGAGAGAGAGATGAACATTTACGTGAAAAAACATACGTCAGCGTAACATGCAAAAACCATCAAACACACACACACACACACACACACACACACACACACACTCACACACACACACACACACACACACACACGCACGCACGCATGCACACACACGCGCGCACGCATGCGCACACACACACACACACACACACACACACACACACACACACACACACTTCCCGAATGTACAAATCAATTGCACGTATCGATAAGTGACATCAACAGAGTAACAGGCCTGACTGCATACTCTTCTACACCCAGGTTTGTCAACAACAACAACAACAACAACAAAAGCATCCATGATATGAATTCACATTACTGCTATGGCAAATAAATATCAAACTCTGCACTCGTTAAACACTTTTTTTTCTCTGTCTCTCATGCCATGTGTATCTTTGTCATTCCCACATGCTCACTCTCTTTCCTCCTCACCCTCACCCCCCACATCCCACATCCCACCCCACCCCCACCCCACCCCACCCCCACCCCAACACACACACATCACTATTCAGCGTATGAAAACACACACTGATGGAACAAACATTTCTCCATGCGGTCCACACGTTGCTGCCAGAGCCAGCTGAATCATTTCAAGGCTGTGTATCCAGTGCGCGCTTTCTGTTCAATTACAATCACTTACTTCCCTTGGACTGGAACTGTCCCGTTTCATCAGCCAGGTTGTGTGAGACTTGAACGCGACGACGACGATGATTATTTCAGTGATGAAGAAGATATTTGATTATTATCATTATTGTCGTTGCTATCATTATTTTTATCATTACTATTATTATTGTTGTTGTTGTCATCATTATTATTATTATTATTATTATCGTCAAATTTAACAGCAGTGTACCTGGCATTATGTTTGTTTTATTTTTTGCCTTTTGTTCTTTTTAAACTTCTTTTGTGTATCTGTTTCCATACAGATTCTATCTTAATTATTGAGAGAGAGAGAGAGAGAGAGAGAGAGAGAGAGAGAGAGAGAGAGCGAGATGGTATTTATCATGCAACTGCAACTACTACGTCACGAGAGGTCTGTTCAACCCTCACCCCTTTGCTGTCTGACCACGTGACGAGAGTCACCAAGCACTTTCTCCTTCAATGGTTTCGTGTATGGATGGCTGCAAAGAAAGGCGTGTGAATCAATCAATCCTCCAGCAGTCAATCACCAAGCTGCAGCGGACTGCCACATGTACAGTCAGTCCATTGTCAGCATCCTAAATACATCACATTTACACCCCAATACATCCCGATGCATCTGTTCACTCGCACATGAACACCCCTCCCACCCCTACCCACACCGTCGCCACAAGATCCCCTCCTTCTTCAGCGGGGGACAACGAAGATGAAATCAGTATCGGTCAGGTCAAGGCGAGACAGCTCAGGAGCTCATGACCTCTGGGAACATAACGCAAATGCCACCAGCCTCTCGACGTTAGAACACGTACACAAATATGACAGGTGTTGTGCCAGCGTTTGTGTCAAACAACCAGCTTCCCACTTTTAATGGAAAACCGTTTACTACTGCCGAGGTCTGTGGTGCTGCCGAACACACTTGTGGTTTTGAATCAATATTTGGGGCGTTAACGGATAGATGGTTTGTGGAGGATATATCCTCACACTATTTATTAAAGTGTTGTTGTTTTTTGAGAGGAGTACGGGTGGATGTGAAGGACAATAACCCATTCATCGTAATTACAACAGAGAGAGAAGAGAGAGAGGTACCTGCAACTAAGTTAGTGGTGTACAATATTCCATTATCATTTTCCGATGACGAAATAGCCAGGTCTGTAAAAACAAAAAACAACAAACAACAACAACAAAAAACTGGGAGTGATATCAGGTCGAAATCAATAGCTGAATCAAACAGAGACAAAGATGTCTAACAAACGAGATGGAAAACAAGGAAAGGGTATATATATATATATATATATATATATATATATATACGTTCCCAAAGAGCCACTTCCAGGAAACATCGACATGGAAAATTAAGGAAAACCCAGATTCAACAGAACTGGGAAAAAAAATGATACTTGTTCAGCCACGCAGTTCAAATTCAGCATAAAAAACAGTAAATCTTATCTCTTAGAATTTTGTTCTGCCCACACGTGTGAATATTGCAGTGCTGAGTTTGTGGCAAGTTCACACGGTTTTCCCCGTGTGCAAACACTTAACTTTGCGTCAGCTGCATATGTTCGTTTGTTTTTTTGTGTGTTTTTTTAATATAATTTTGTTCAGCCTCCAGACCAGTGGAACATTCTTCCCGCTGTTCTCACCCTGCAGTGTCACCGGGGTGTGTCGGAGACGGCCGATCAGTGTTTCATACCAAGCGCAACTCGCACTTCAGTTCTTTCATTTGTTTGTTTGTTTGTTTATGTTAGCCAGCTAAGATCTGGAGGGGGAAAATGTAAAACGTTGCCATGCTTGGTTTGGGATCAACCGTGGATCGCAAGTTTGATGTTTGGTAACTCCTTCAAAAGAACGGCATGGCAATTGCTTGTTTCGATTGTAACCAAATGCCGTTCCACTTCTGTGGATGGCCTAAAGAGAAGCTGCGTGAGCACTCTTTGAAATTTGTTTTAATGTTACGTTGTCCCTCTTTCGTTACACTTTGGCATCCTTTGCACATCAGCCTATTGCGTTTCACGATGTCGTTTCTTTTTCACTCTTTGTACCAACCGGCTGAAATGATCATGAGATGTAGTCCAAGCAAATGAGGAAAAGCAGGAACGGATTTTGTAGATCAGTTAATTGTCGTGTTTTTTTCCCCCTTACTTTGTTTTTATCTCCCCTTCTCCCCTCACCTTCAGCCGCGCCTGGAGCTGTATTATCACAACTCTCCATTCTGAAAATTCTATTTCTGGAATCGTAAAGTGCACAAATTTGTGGGATTGTGCAGAATTTTGTAATTACAAAAAACACCCCTGCCGCCCACCTTCCTCCCCCCCACCCCTCCACACACTCATTCACAGCCACCATCCACCCCCATCACCCCCTTCCTCCGCCCCCCCCCCCCCCCCCCCCCCTCCCCTCCACACACACCGCCCTCTCCCGTTTACATTCATCTTTACATCTGTTCCAACATAACTGGTATTTTCCACATCTGGGAAATTACAGAACTTTGTAAACACGAACCCATCCACTCCTTCCCTCGCCTCTCTCAAGACCAAAGCAACGTTTTCTACTGCTCTGTTTTCCCTCAGCCCTGACTGACACAACTCTATATTCCTCATAAAGCAACAGGAACTAACCACGTACACTCAATATATCGTAAACAACACAACACAACATAATGTAACACAATACGAAACAATATGACACAGGTCAGTAAAGTGCATGATTATGCTTCTGCAAGTTTTCTTTCAACTCCCCCACGTGGGAGAGAATGTAGAATTGTGGGGGGAAAAAACTAGGGGGGATAGACACCTCCTCCTTCCCTCCCTTGTCCACCCTCCTCTCCTCATCTGCACCCACTTCCCCCACCCTCACCCAATCTCACCCACTCACAGTCTCCATTCAAAACGCAAAAATCCTATCAATATGTAAATTCGAGGCCGCGTGTGTGATTTCCGGTGTCATGGTTATTTCTTTTCTTCCCGTGATGACCACTGCGGCTGATGAACTATAATCACTGATTACTGGTCAAAGAAATCGCTAACATGACATGGCAGCGTCCGGACACTATGGCTTTCCGTATATACTTTTAAAGTCAATCACAGCTATTCTATTCTACTGTGGTCTATTCTATCCTGTCGTTTCCCCTGCCCTGTTCTGTTTTACTCTACCCACGTCTACTCTTTTCCGTTGTTTTCCATCCCCACACAGTAAGACAAGAGATTTCTCCTGAATGGTTGCGCGATCTAGAAGAAGCGGTGAAACGAAATAACAGCTCAATCATAGCAAACGACGGCTTGGCCCGAACCATTTGCGGCAGCTATTAACCCCCCCCCCACCCCCCAAACCCTGCCATACCGTACACCACCCACCACAGTCTGTTTTTCTACCCCCACAATCCAATGACGGGTGTTTCGGTTAACACGTCGGTAGCGGAAAAGACGATTACGTCGCCGCGTTTGGCGGCGGTGGCGGCATCGGGTGAACGGCCCAGAACGAACGGAAGAGGAACTAATTATAGACAGAATGAGGGCATAAAAATGAGACCTCTTTCTAGATTGTGTGTGTGTATGTGTGTGTGGGTGTGTATGTGTGTGTTCGCGTATATGTGTGTGTGTGTGTCTGTGTGTGTGTGTGTGTTCGTGTGTGTGTGTCTGGCGTGTGCGTGCGTGCGTGCGTGCGTGTGTGTGTGTGTGTTAGCAGGCCGTGCAGCACACTATGGCAGTTACGTTCAGGTGTGGTGTAGATATCAACAGGAAATTTTACAGGATATGCAGACAAAAGAAAAGACAAAAGGAAGGTCTAACTCAAATAATGCAAGTGACTGAGAGGATCACTGAAAGGATCGAAAGAAAAGTTACAAGAGATCATCATGCAATATCGTTAAGCACAGGAAAAGTTCGGCCTACCACCACTGAGACAGACATCGCAGGGCTGGAAGATCTACCCTGTACAGAGCCAACGGCACGACGTCATCAGAAAAGTGAGACTCGGGGGTCAACTTTTGCATTGCTCCTGCGCTAAAAGAAAAAGGTTTTTAAAAAATCCCACACCAAGATGTGGGTCACATTTTAGTACCAGACAAGAACGTGTCTCAGAGGCAACTGGCATATCGCCTGACGTGTGGGGGATGTTTCGAGCTGTCATGGGAGGGTACTGAGTCAGTGTGTTTGATCCATCCCTTGAGAGATATTTATCACTGGGTTTTGGCCACGTGCATACCTGTCTACAGTTACGGCACGTTACTTCGAAGTCCTTATGCTTTCTCTGAGGGGAAACAGCTGCAACAAGACACCGACTGCAACACGTGATTTACAAGCAAGCTTTTGTGACTTGTTTAGTCATACAGAAAATATGGCAATATGTTACTGATTTGAACTAATATGCTGTTGTTGTTTTTCTTCAGAATACAGAACACTTTATGTAATCCAAAACAGGAGAAAGTCGAGTCACATTTGTAAAGGACATGCATCATATCTGGCTGCCCTAAGAAATAAAGAGCCAATATATTGTTCTTTTTAACGGATCATAATGTTAATGATGGCTTTTTCAAACATTATTTTTTCTTCTAATTTTCTTACTGAAAGCTATAAATCGGATGTCTGCATCTTCTTGTATCCTAATCGCCCGAAAAAAAAGTAGAAAAAAGGGATCTTCAATGTTTTCTGACTGATTCTTGTGTCGTTTCCGTTAACATCAAATTAAACCGACATCAAATGCCGCCATGTTGAATTGCTTAGTGTCGCGGACTGACGACTGGTGGCACACGGGCTTGATCGGAGTCTGTCCCCAACAGAGATGGGATGTTTGGCGCCATGGCCGGCTCTTACCTAGAGATGAATGTTCTATGGGCTCAAATGGGAAGACTGGGACCACACAGTCGAGGAAAATCCACTCATCACCTTTGCTGTCCAAGACTGCAGTGTCTGAATCTCTCCGGCTTAGCTGACGCCGGGATATTATGAAAGGAAGCGTACAGTACAACCTTACCACATGGTCCCAAAAAGAAAACCACATACTACATACAATGACAGCATCGTGATCTACCACATCCTCATTTCACCATCAGTTTGGATAAAGTGTCTCAGATTCTGTGGCCTTTCATGTTCTGCTCTCATGGTGACCTCAGTTCCACGCTTGTTATGAGTTCCTGTCAAGGTCTTCGGTGTCGGCAGATTCAAAGGGGACAGTCACTGGAGGGACGTGGTGGCGGTCGTTATTCTGGAGGAGACGCTCAGACTGTCTCGCATCGCAATTGAGCGATTATTGTCGTCAGTGTGGGGTTTGCATGTGGTGTCCTGCGTATGCATAATCAGAACAGGCACTACTGAACACCACCGAAGTGACTCGGCAATAGTGCAGGGGCTCATATGGTGTGTGGCGTCCTGGCGACCTAAAATCGCTATAGTTCCCTGTGGACTGCCGGCACTGGAAATGGGGCAGACGAACCTGTGTATGGATGTGCAATGGGGCTTTGGAATGTGCGGCGTGAGAGATATGTCACTGAAACGGTGCAGATGATGGTGCAGAAAAAGGGTCATTCGACCAATCATGTTGTTTACAGCCCAGCCGACACCGGAGGACATGACAGCTCATCCAATCAGCGGTCACAATCTTAGTGCACGAAACTTTCGGTAGCTGTTTTGATCCATGTGCTTAACTTGCCAGCATTGAATTCATTAGCTTTGATTGACTGGTTCCAAGCAGGTTTCAGTTCTGGGGCGCGCCATTTGAAAATGACTCATAAAACTGGAAATTCAGGATGGAGGTGGGGAAGGAGAGTAATTGAGCGCACTCGTATTTTCTGATGTGAACCAATCTGTTTAGGTTTTGTATCAAACCGCGTGGTCTGCTAGTTCAACAAGCTTGCTGATACTATGTATCCCAGCACAGGCAATCTGATTGGTCCTCAAATTGCATATTATTGACTTTATTTATATCAAAGCTAATTATATTCAGCGACGTTTCCCTTCATCGTGTCTGTCGTGTTTATTTAGATGGCCTGTTTTGCCGCAACACCAAAAGACAAATTATGCGTCACGGAAAGCGTTAGCAGGAGTCTATGGACACTCGGTGCACCTGTTCACATCCACTAACAGGCAGAGTTATTGCACAGCCATCGTCATGAACTTGTGACGGGCCCACTGCATCAAACTGTACCCGAGACTGGCAGGGTGAAGGTTTGAAGCTGACAAACAGTAAAGCACCAATACCGGAAACAAAACAGGCCAAAACGACTGAGCGTGCTATTACGTGTGCATATGCTGGAATGAAAACTGGAACCATCTGCTGAAGCATTAATCAAAGAGTAAGTACCGCTAGTCTTTAAAAGACAAAGGCACACGACCCAAACCACTGCAACCACGCAGTCCGTCAGGTAAATAAGGGGTACAGGATTATATATCCAGAGACCTGGCCAGAAAGGAAGCACTCAGTTACCCAAAATATTGCTGAAAAATATGACAGGGACGAAGATATGAGAACACTAACCAATAGCGCTATTTCTTTGTCTTTCTCTTTTCCTCGCCTCACTCATTTACCAGTTAGCTATAATACTGAAATAAGTCATGTGATAGTCACATTATTTCTTCTTTTTTTAAAACCGAAGATCCGTTGTGTCCCTACTATGTCTGGCAACAGTTTAAAGTTGTGCTTTGTGTCTGAAATGAATTAGCATGACCCATAAAACTTGAAACTGTCCCATGGAATTTTGGAAATTGGATCAACGCTGTTTTCATTCCAGATTAATTTAACTCTCTCCATACGAACGGCGAAAGAGACGGCGTTAACAGCGTTTCACCCCAATTACCATCATCAAAATATTGCAAGCGGAACGCTCTTATACTGAAGAGATGAATGTTGACAAAGAATACCACAGTTCTGTCGACGGAAGCTGAAGGTTGGGTCATTCAGACACCCACTGGACATCCGAGGGGTCTGTGTAGAGGAGAAGAGAGGACTGGCCGTACTGAGTGAGTTAAACACTTCTGGACGACTGTGCCGTGAGCTCTGACGGCCAGTTGACGATCTTCACCTGATCCGCCAGGATCTAAACATACCCGTCACCTTTATCCACGCGAATGGACACACGTACTCGTGCACTCTTGTTCATTATAACATTATGTACTCTTTCACAGTTTTGGATTTTTTATACATACCGCACAAGCATTTCGGTGATACATGCGTGCTCTCTCTCTCTCTCTCTCTCTCTCTCTCTCTCTCTCTCTCTCTCTCTCTCTTCCCCACCCCTACCCTCCCACCCCTCCTTCACATCTTTCCCTCCCTCTCTACCTCCTCCCACCTATTCCCCATTCCCGTATAACCATCATGTCGACCACAAGATATGACAGCAGGAGGGAACAAAGCAAGAGGACGGAAAATCGTCGAACAGCTGGGAAGTGTGTGTGTGCACATCGCCGGCCGGCCGGTACTTGTTTACAGGGGAGAGGACAGCCGTGAGGTATGGCCCTTAGTTACCTGCACGGGGGCCCATCTGTATAGCAACCTCTGACCCCTTTCGCAGCTGCCTGTGTAAACCTGGCAACACCCTTGAGTTTGTCGGCGTGCTGCTGTTCTGCGGCACCCCCCTGTTGAGGATTCAACCCCCCCTCCCCTCCACATCCCCCACGCTGTCCTCCTCGCCGCCCCAGCAACAACGACGTTATTCCTATTGAGGTGTAGCAATTTGACAGCAATAAATGCATTCACACCTGGTTCGTCTTAAAATCAGTAATAGAATTGACTAATGGTTCAACGCCTTTCACAAAGCGGTACACGTGTCGATGCTTGGTTCAGAGCTGAGAACTGACCAATCGTGTCCCGCTCCCTCTGATTGTTCATATTGTTAGTAAAACTGTAAAAAGAAATTGTCTTGATCACATATATACAGAAATATGATATATTCTTTGTTACTACAAAAATCTGTGTTTCAATGTGGTGTGAACCGCGGTTCTATTACGGTCTGAACACATGTATGTGTGTGTGTCTAAAAATGTGTGTTTTTAAGGAATGTATTTCTTTTTAATCTAAGCATTATTTACTTGATATTTTTATTGTTTGGTGATCATGTTTTTTTATTCATTCTGTGAACGCATTGGATTGAGCTGTTGTAATGTTTTATGTTATGTTTATATCTGGCTCGTTGATGTAAGGATCTTTGAGCAGCATTAGTACTGGATATCGCGCCATAGAAAAGTTATGAATTATTTAAATGAAGTGCACAGCCAATGAGAGGTTGAAACCACGTTCTATCTGGGATAGGCTGATAAAATATTTCTGTGGCGCCCAATGCTGAAATGAACTTTGGGGTATTGTCAAAGCTGAAAAACAATTATGATATTAGAATGTGAAGCCCTAAAGGTGAAAAAAAAAAGAAGAAGCGTGAGGCTCTGCCAAGGTTGAGACAGAAAAGTGAGGAGAATGTGACGTGATTCATTCGGGGTGCTGTTGGGGTTAGAATATAATAATGATATAGCGTGTGATATTCTGCCATCTGAAACAGAAATTTACCTGTAACGAAACAGATCAGATGAATAACTCTTCTTTTCCCACAAAACGATTCCTCAGAAATGCCTTGAAACCAGTGTTGTGGATGAGAGAGTTTTAATATATGCACAGGCATACATACATATCACCCTTAGTGGGCAGTTTTGAGAAGTGCCGGGACTGTGAAGCTCTGCCCATGGTGAAAATCAATTTCAGTAACGTTTTTGTTTTGTTTTTCTGAGCAAGTCCTTGGCATTATGGCGTGATTTATTGTAGGGTGTTGAAGGGGTTATGATATAATTACGAGTGGAGTTCTGTCAAACTGAAAAAAACAAAAAAAACACTCAGTTTTTTTGCGGTTTTTTTGTTTTTTTTAAAGTCTGCATCAAGTTGTTCTTTGCTGCATTATATCATCTGTCAGTGAACGTTGTCCTACGATCATCCCACCAATTATTCCAATAAATTGTTCCTCTAAAATATGCATTCTAGCATGCCCTGCCTGTCAGTGAATGGACTGATCCGTTGAACTGTTGTGTCACCAAATCGATGAGATGATAACACGTAGCATAGCAGTCTGTCCACATTGACAATATCACACACTAGGGGCCACATCGAAAGAATGAGCGGTTCCGGTGAATTATCTCCCTTCGTCACAACTTCCTGTAACGCCATCTGTAGTTTTGATGGCGGTGATGGATGACAATACCAAAAAATACTTGCTGCGTATTTATACTGGCGCAAGAAACCAAACGGTGTAGATCCTGACTCTTGAAAATATGGATAAATCACCGTTGAACACACTGCAATATGTGTGCTGATCATGTTCGAAACGTTGATTTCCTTGTACGGGTCGACGGTACGTGATCGATGGTTGTAGATCCAAATCTGAATATGTGTCAGTGGGTCAGCGCGTGGGTCAACTCCCCTACTCTTACAGAACGAGCCGGTGGACATGCCAGGACTTCACGCTCTTCTACAGGGATTTGAAAGAAAGAAGACAACATGAGAGATGTATATAGAACTGGAATGAGCCGGCCAATTAGTCGGTTTATGCCTAAACTGATGGAACAAATCACTATCTTTTATGCTACCATCGTCAAGCGTGAAATTATGTGGAATGATGGTCTAGAGGTAACGCGTCCGCTTAGGAAGCGAGAGAATCTGAGCGCGCTGGTTCGAATCACGGCTCAGCCGCCGATATTTTCTCCCCCTCCACTAAACAGAAGAGC
>NC_134893.1:38322582-38330082 GCF_041734735.1 Babylonia areolata | reverse complement strand
TCCATGTCGGACAAGGAGATACGGTTGTAGCCTCGCAGCGCCATCTTCGTCCGTTTATTGTCTCTTGATCACTTCCGGTCGAACTGCATTCCCCCCTTAAAAAAAAAAAGAAGAAAAAGAAACAAGAAAAAATTCCTCCTTTTGTACGGTTTCGTTTCCCCAGATGAAATTTCTGTTTGTATGACCGTTTTCCAGCTCACAATTTTGGTTGGTTCGACATTTTTCCTGACTCACAAGTTTCTTTCAACGTTTCCCATCTCTCACAGTTGTCGCTGCTTTGTAAACGTTTTCCGGCCCAACGATTTCTTTTGTTCAACTGTCTCCAGGGCAATCATGGGAGTGTTTCATACAAAAGGCAGCGGTGTCTAGAGTTCCGTGTGTTTTCGACATCCACGTGCCTGAGGGGAGTGTTCTACTGGACTGCACAAAGATGAAAGCCACTGGCTCTCATGTGTGTTGAATCTGTCCGGGGGTGAATTGGTGGGGCTAACTGCTGTGTTTACACCACTGCAACATGCTGACTATACAACGTCTGTGTTCGTCTCAACAACTTACATCAGCCATTTACTTATGTACTCATCCGTCGTTGTTGTTTTCTTGTTGTTTGTTTGTTTCTTTCTTTCTTTTTCCGTTAACATGGGTGTCTGACACAACCTTAGCACGGCAGCTAACTTACTTTGTGTACTCAAGACTCCTTTCAGCGTTTGAATGGTTATATCATACAGCGCAGCGTCAGCTCATGTTGGTAATATCTGCCGATGTCAAACACCGCAAAACCACGTTCTGCACAGTGTATGGTGTTTCCTTCGCGAATTCAATTTCAAGCGTTCCCAGAAGATGAACGGGATTCTTTCTTTTCTTTTGTTTTCCTTTTAGATAGAAAACAAAGTGGATCAACGGAGTTTCCAGTTTCTCCGATCCTCGCGGTCTTTTCACAAGATCAGCAATTTTCTTTGATTATCCATCAAGCGAAAAAACAACAACAGATAACCAATTATATTACTGATGTAATCAGTTATGATTATAATAATGGATATTTAAGCAATTATTCACAGATGATCCACTGTTTGTTTTGTTTTGTTTGTTTGTTGTTGTTGTTTTGTTTGTTTGTTTTTTTTGTGTGTGTATTTGGGATGGAGTCGTGGTTTACATCCAGTTGTCACGAGGATTACTGAACATACAACATGCGCACAAATCCTCATCGCAGCTCCCGGTGAGACTAAGACATTATCTTCAAACCACATATACACCCCCCCTCCACCGAAAAAGGGTGAAGTAAGAAGCGGGCACAGCACCACACACAAACTCGAAGCTGGGCAGCTGTACGTGTTACTCTCAGACAGTATTAAACAGACAGTCCCCATCCAGAGCTGTGGCTGATCCAGCAACCAGGCTCTTCCACACTGTGATCTGTCATTTCCTTTGGACACGCCGAGTCTTCTCCGCTTTCAGCTTGGCCCTGCACACAGACCAGTCATATAAACTTGAAATTTGCAGGGCAATGAGTGCAAACTGGAAAACATATACACAGAACAGGAGAAAAAGAAGGAAAAAGAGAAGTTAGTGGTCAGTTGCAGTGATAATGATGATGATGATGTTTATGATGACAAAAATAGTGGTGGTGTCGGTGATGTAATCGTGAAGAAAATGATGAAGCAACTGATGACGAACGACAAGAACGATGAAGGTGATGATGACGACGACGACCACAGAAAATGCTAAAAAATGCCCGAGATGCCTTTTAACTGACCTCATTTTTTTTCTCTCTTTATTTCTGGTTGCTGCCATTCGCTCCCGACACGTTTCGTTTTATGTTTACATGACACCCAGTCGCTCTCCGTATCTGATCCCACTTCATTATAGATCATCAAAAACCAACGCAGAAATTGGAGCTATCGTTTCTGGTTGACATGCACAGGCACTGCACTAAGAGATGGGGGAGAGAGAGAGACAGAGAGAGACAGAGAGGCGGGGCGGACGAGGTGGTACGGGGGGGAGGGGGGAGGCAGAAATAAATGGGGACAAGGAGGAGAGAGAAAGAGAGATGAACAAGCATAGGCTTAGGGACAGAGAAAGAAAGAGACAGAAATGGAGGTGCAGATAGAGGGACAGAGATAGAGTGACATACAGAGACAGATACAGAAAGAAAGAGAGAGAGAGAAAGAGAGAGAGAGAGAGACTGACGTATGCAGAGACAAGGAAGGGGGCGGGAGACAGACATGGAGCAAACACATAATCTTCATTTAAGGCAATACAGTTAAAAGTATTCAGTTATCTGACGGTTTTACACAATCCACCAAAAAATCTTCACCGCGTTTATAGAACTAAAGAACAAAACAAAAATAGCCCCTTAATTGTGGGGAAAATCATGGGGTATAATCCATCTACTGCAATAAAAATCTTCACATTATTTCTTTTTCTAACGTTCCATTGATTCGCAGAGTGAGTGAGTGAGAGTGAGGGAGAGAGAGAGAGAGGGGGGGGGGGGGGGGTTAAAATAATCGAATCGATTCAACTGTTGAGGATTATTCTTCCAGTGTCAACAACTGAGTGCAGGAGTTATTTTTCAAATTATCTAATGCGCACCTTTTTCATTGGTTGTCATGTCTGTACCGTGTTTTTCACCCCGAAGACCCCCGTCACTGTATTTGCATGCGATGCTGGAAAGTACCATTCCACTACTTTACCCCACCCCACCCCCTCCCCCGCCTCCCTTTCCATCTCCTCTTTCATGTCCACTCCACCGTCAACAAGCATACCTCTAAGGTTACATTGTGCATTCGTAACAGTCCTTCAAGCTATTGCGTGTAACATGATTTTTATTCAAATGTCAGCTTGGATTTCCCGGGTGTAGCCAATATCATATCTAAATTTGACATGAGAAATCGACCGGGCACTCTCTCACAAATGGTGTCATGAATTGATTTTTTTTTAATAATAATAACACTGTATCTTAAATACAGACGTATACAGACAACATACAGACATTTTGATACACCAAAATCGATAACGGTCATTTACTCCAGAAGCATTTTAATGTTCCAAGTAATAAGTAAAACAGCGTGATCACAAACCCAAATTAGAACACTCTTAAAACTTTTTTTGTTGTTGTTCAGAGCATTGTATAATTCTTGATATTCTAGCAGAGATGTGTCTCTACTCCTGGAAAGCTGAACTTTCTCGTAAACGTACTTTGACAAAAGCAAAGCACTTACTCAGATGATATATCCATATAAATACCAAATACCATTTGGCCGGCGTCTCCTTGGAGGTCCTAACACTGAAGACGCGACCAGGCGATGCCAATATAGCTAATTAAGATAATTCCATTAATTAATTTCGTTAATGCAACTTCAACGCTTTCCAATTCCTTCACACAAGCCACTGACTCTTCATTACATTCCATTCTATCGTAAGGTTATCTCACCATCAGATCATCTGCGTGGGACATCCGTGGTTTCACACATCTGAAAACGTGTTATTTTTCACGAGTATCTGGTGGAGTAACTTTTCTTCATGACTTAAAAACTATGCAATTCAACAAGCGTGTCTAGCGTATACTCCTTCCCCGAAGTGACGCAGCTCTTTACGGGGGAAGGCGAGTTTAAACAGTATTTATTCCAAATTAAGTCAAGGTATATACACATGTGTAGCATAGGCAGGACAACGAGAAATCTATATATGAAGTCCTGCTATTGCAGTCGATATTTTCATCATTACCTGCAAGCGCCCTTGACAATAGACTGGTCCAAACTGGAAACCCGAGGACAAAGCTAAAGACATCTGGACCAAGGGTTCGTGAACTGTTCATCTCTCCACTGGCTTTTTGTGCTTTGTTCTACACACCAGCAGTCATGCCAGGGGTGGGCTTATTTCAGTTTCAAATACCCTCGTAGTTCCAGAACTGGTTTTCTAACTCATTCAGCTCAATTTTCTCAAAGTGTTGATTTCTGTACAATTGTCTCGGGCTCTTTCATATTCCCAAGACAACCTCTGCAGCTCGTTGGGTTTCGTGAAGACTTTACCCCCCCCCCCACCCGCCCCCCACCCCCCATCCATGCACACACTCTCCCTCCTACCAACTCCAATGTTTTCTTTTTTCCTTTCCGGTTACCTTTTCCGTTTTCCTCTTTTTCTCGTTTTCTCCTCGATTTTCGGGTTGTTGTTGTTGTTGTTTTTACTTTTATTTTCATGTCTGTTGACGTATGTGTTAACTGCACCCTGTGGTGTGGTGTTGTTACTGTCTTCGCTGTTGCTGCTGCCACTGTTGTTCTTTTGGCTCCAATCGTCTTCTCGTTATTTCTCACTTCGTTTAGCCACTACATACGCACACATGCGCGCACGCACACACAAAGTGCACACGCATATATCTTTCTGTCACATACAACCAACACACACACACACACACACACACACACACACACACACGCACGGACGCACACGCACACACACACACACACGCACTCACGCACACACACACCACCACCACCACAACACCCACAACAAAGTGTTATGTGCACACACCACCACCACCACAACACCCACAACAAAGTGTTATGTGCACACACCACCACCACCACAACACCCACAACAAAGTGTTATGTGCACACACTACCACCACCACAACACCCACAACAAAGTGTTATGTGCACACACCACCACCACCACCACAACAACAAAAACAACAACCACAACAACAAAGTGTTACGTGCATAAACATGTTATCTGAACGCAGCAACACGTGAGGAATAAAAAAAAAAAAATAAAGAAACTTCCCATTGCAACAAACGCACATGACATACCACACACCGCAAAGAGAGACGAAGAAAAGGGAGATGGGGCGGGGGTAAGGAAGGGCAGGGAGGAGGGTGGGAGAAGATCAACTCTGGTCTCAGGAGATCAGCCAGGCGAAACGCCACTCCATCTCCTGACAATCGAGTGCAACCCTGCAGTGCGAGCAAATAGCGAAGGAACCAGGTAAGGCGCAGGCACCAATCATAATGGAGCGTATGGAAATGAGCGTTTTCTCGAAGCCTGTGGACTCCAAACCTCAAACATCCGCTTTCACACCGCTTGTTCTGCGCGTGCACTAGCTGCGAAGTGGTAAGGGGGGCAGGGGAGCGGAAAGGAAGGGGTGGATTTTTATGGGTGCTGGGAGGCGTCACCCTATTATTTTTCTCCAGTAATCAATAATCGCTCTATTAATGCGATGACAGATTGCACCCGCAATACCTCGTGGTTCATGATGACACAGCGCTGGGTGAAACGGAGGTCGCACGGTCAACGCCGAGATTTGAAAGCCATAGAAAACCATTATGTGTTTTATGCGCCTCGGTGTAATCGCATACATCCAAAGCAAAACGAGCCCTACAGGGTAATCACGAGAATTCGGCAATGACAATACACGTTTTTTGTTTTATTGTATGCAAAGACTGTTATAAGAGACCAAAGGTGAGTGGATATGAAAGAGCAGAGAAGGGTTAACGTGATTAAAGGAAGCAAACAGTGTGCAAAGCGTGAGCTGATAAGCAGGCATTCTTTATTTTTATTTTTAATTACATCTAAAAATGCAAAAGTCTTGCAGTTGTAGAAAAAAGGCAGTCTTGGTGCCATTCATCTGTCACTTGAAACAGGCTTCAGCTAACACAAGGCAAGCAAAAAGTGAAATGGAAAATGCTTTACAATGAATGGTTCAGAGTACCGGGACCACCTGAAGGCAGAAACAAAAACATTGTGGCCTCGCAAACTACTGATATTGCAAAGACACAAAGTGGGGGACTATGGGTGATGCTTGATGATAATGATGACGATATGGATACTTATACAGCGCCTATCCTCTGTAAGAGAACAAACTCTAAGCGCTTTACAAACACGGAGTCATTGCAACGTAACACAGGCTGCCTACCTGGGTGGAGCCGACTGACGGCTGTAATTGGGGGTCATCATTGTTTCCTGTGTCATTCAATCAGGTTTACAAGAGACACAGACATGTAACATGTTACGCGTGTGGCCGTTTTTTGTTTATTTACCCCGCCATGAAAGCCGCCAAACTCCCGTTTTCGGGGGTGTGCATGCTGGGTATGTTCTTCTTTCCATAAACCACCGAACGCTGACATGGGTTACAGGATTTTTAACGTGCATATTTGGTCTTTTGCGTGCGTACACACACGAAGGGGATTTAGGCAAGTCTGCACATATGCTGACCTGGGAGAACGGAAACATCTCCAGTCTTAACCCACCAGGTGCGACAGGGATCAAACTCGGGAAACTCTTGTGAGAATCCAGCGCTCTAACCATCTGACCACCGCACCCGTCGTACGGACAACAGGGATGCAACAAAGTTTGTGACGGCTTTAACTGCAAGTAGTGATTCCAGTATTAAAGAAAAGAAAGAAAAACAGAAAGGGAAAAATGCACGTGAAAAACAGATGATGGGGTTTAATCGAATGCACCAAAATCAATGCAATGTGAAACACGATCCACAAAATTATTCAATGCACCAAAACGGAAACAAGCAAAAACATTGATGTCAAGTTTCAAAAAAGTCGTTTTCAAGGTTTCTACAAACCGAACATCTTTCTTCTAGGCTGAAACGCCACAATGCCCTAGACTTTCCTGCTCTATCAAGATGACGACACTATACGCCCTCCCTACATTCATATCGACAGGAAACCTCCTCGTGACAAAAAGATCGACGCACTTGGAGGAACCCCCGGTAACATAGCTGTTGTTTCTGACAAAATTGCACGGGTGGAAAACAAGCCGGCTCTAATGGTTCTTGATCTACAGTGATACTCTGCAGAACCCTAAGATGAGTTTCCTTTGCAGAGAGAAGCGAAGGGCAAGACGAGGAAGTGAATGAGGATACTCCCCCGTGGCTGGTGCCTTCCTTTTGATGCATGAAGAAACCCGGGTTAGGAGACACTGTGATCTTGCCATTGCATCCACTGCAATCAAGGGGCTTTGGGTCGGCACTGATTGTGGCAAGCTGTAAGAAGTGTGACAACAGTGATTCTTCCCTAAGGCCAAGACTTCAGCTGAGTCTCTGCAGACTGCTTGATGAAAACTAAAACAGGAAGTCCATTCTTCATTTCACCGTAATCTCATCAATATAGTCACAGAGAAAGAAAAGAAAAAGACTATAAAAGACAAAGAAGAGGTAAAGCACTGAACAAACAGATCCGAACTCTTCGTGGATAACAGACATGATACAACTTTTTTTTTTCAAATCCGAATACCCTACCCCACCTAAAATAAGAATAAAGATCAAATAATTCCACCACAAGGTCCGCTATTTTCATCTGTCACCCAGATATCCAAATCAAGAATTACATGAAACTCACTTGATGTGCGCATCAACATGCATTAAATATTTATGTGGCTCAAGAACAGTATCGTATTCGGGGCAGACCAGCCCAGCTTCTTTTAACATGCAGAAATGCATTACCGTTATAAATATTTTAAAATGTTTTCAAAACATTATTTTGAGAAAGGATGAAA
>NC_134893.1:38317582-38320082 GCF_041734735.1 Babylonia areolata | reverse complement strand
ACTCCCACACTCTTCCAGGTGCGAGGAGAACAAACCACACAGAAAAGATGACGAAGGTTGCTGCAACGTTTAAAAATCTGGCGTCTAAATGTTTCTGTAAACTGATAGGAAACAGGTTAATTCACGAGGTTTGAAGCCAAGAAGACCATGAATGGCGTTTCGCTGGCTCGAGTTACGTTGAAAACAATTATTCAGATTTTTTTTTTCTTAATTCCAAAAGAAACATTCATATATGCGCTTATTTCGTGCTCGAGGACCGAGTGTTTGTGAAGAGGACAAGTGGAGAGGCGGAGGAGGTGAGGAATTCTAATGAATGAACGAAACAAAAATGAACACAAAAATAATAATGACGGCCATAAATTAAAAATGCCTGAAATAACAGTACAGATGCTTTCAACGCAAAAGATAATAACTCCTGTCATAAACAAAAAAATACTCGAAATTGATTGAAATGGATACTTTCGAAACCAGTTTTCATAAGCAAGAACTACATAGCAAAAATAATCTAGATAATTTCGCAATCTTATTTCAAAAACAGAATTAGTGTGAGAGGTTTCACAACCTGTGTTCACTGATTTGTTTGAACTCACTTTGTAAATAATTTCACCTTGACACAACAATCAATGAACAAATAAACTCACAAAACAAACGAACAATAGTTAAATAGACGATTTATCCGTGGTGCTCAATGTGTCTACCTACATTTAAGCGATCTTTTAATGACCAGTCAAATTGTTTCTGGAATTCGTACGAAGTCCTGGAATCAACATCGTAGATACACGAGTGATAGGTGTGAACGAACTTCCTATGATCTCCAGTGGCACTTTTACAAAGTCCCTCTTTGTTTCCAGCTTTAGTTGTATGAAACAAACTCCATGCCGCTATATATTTGTGTCCAATTTCGGTTTCATGCCTGTAGTCTGTTCTCGTGGTTTTCATTACCACTCTTTTGTTGGGATCAAGGCCTGACTAAGCGCGTTGGGTTACGCTGCTGGTCAGGCATCTGCTTGGCAGATGTGGTGTAGCGTATATGGTTTTGTCCGAACGCAGTGACGCCTCCTTGAGCTACTGAAACTGAAACTGTTGGGATCGTATTCTTTGATGATGCTCTTTGTGTGTCTGTGGGTCATAGTAGGAGTAGTAGTAGTAGTCTCCAATTTTGCATCTTTACACTGTCTTTAGTATCATAGGATTTTTTTTAAAAATATATTATTAAACAAAAAAGGGGGTGAAAGATGGGGGAAGTGTGAAGGTGTGAGAAGGGAGTTGGCGGGTATTACAGGAGGATGGTTAAGGAACAGATGCTTATATCCCTGAACATGTGTGTGTGTGTGCGCGCGCGCGTGTATGTGTGTGTGTGTGTGTGTGTGTGTGTGTGTGTGTGAAAGTCCGAAATCTGTCACACGCCAAACGTCTGATGCAGAACCAAAATTTCAGTTAAGTAGGCGCTGACCCCACGGTGATCAGGACACACCGCCATAACTCCGAACACAAACGCATGCATGCACGCACACAATTCGTGCGTAAATGCATACGTGCATATGAATGCCGGTATTTGCTCTCTCTCTCTCTCTCTGTATCTCTCTGTCTCTCTCTGCCTCTGTCACACACAAACAGACACACAGACAGAGACACACAGAGACACACACACGCGTGCGCGCGCTCATGGTAAAATACATATATGCATATAAAGTGCCGCTATATGCATTTTCTCTCTCTCTCTCTCCCTCACACACACACACACACACACACACACACACACACTGCACAATGCCAGGAAGTCAGTCTGGCCACATCAGAAGCAGCGGCAAGGGACAGTCCAACTCTTCCAACCCACACTGTGTGCTCTCCTCTCTTGGGTCTCCACTTGTTACACCTTCCAATGAATAACTGATTCAAATGCTAATGAGCTGTAAGCCAGAAGTTGATCGGTGGCCCGGCGATGAAGAAACCGACGGAGAACCGACCGACTAGCTAGCGTACACGGGTTCGATTCCCGCACTAACAGCGCGGAATGTTTACTGCATCGTCCGAGGTCACACTGAGAAATCGGTTGTAATTAAGAGTAACACGATGCATTACAATAACTTGTTAAGCTCCATAAAGGTGTGGATAACAAAAAAAAAATTCTTTCTATCATTATGTCATTCACAGCCAAACAAAAAAGTCGTTCTATCATTATGTCATTCACAGCCAAACAAAAAAGTCGTTCTATCATTATGTCATTCACAGCCTAACATGCTAACACATCAAATGCGTCATTCGTTGGTCTCGTCACAGGTTGAGGAAGTGCCTCGAGTGGATCGGACTCTCGTGTTTGGTCCCTATAGTTCCATCCTTGTTTATATCTTTGGTTGACATCTATTATCATCGTGCATGTGCTTACTGCTACTACTTAACATTGCTTTTTCCCTTGCATTGAAGATCATATTCTCTCAACATGTGATACTTTACAAATCATTAAACCACATCGAATGTGAGAATGTTCAGGTTAATAAAT